>NC_050483.2:34411126-34716126 GCF_012460135.2 Molothrus ater | reverse complement strand
AATTGAATGAGATTTGGTCTTGCCCTCTTTCTATGTGTCTTAGAAGTTGTTATGCCAATTTATTCAAAAGTGGTGGTAATGCTTGCCTTAGCAAATTATTGTGAAACCTTCCTGTAATTGAAAATGCAAAGTATATAGAAATGTTCATGACATGAAGTTTGCTTTAAAGTTGCAGTGGAACATTCCCAGCAGGAGTGAGGAAAGGTCTTCGTTGTCAAAAATTTCAAGTACATTTTCAGTAAAGGGCAACCCTTTTTCATAATCATGGCACACAAATCAATATTGTTGTTCTATACAACGTAGCAAAATGAATAGTAGTAACACCAACTTCTTAACAGTAGTGCAATTTCTTCAGGGCTATTTCCAAGCTCCAGTGCTCTTCAGTACAGGAAGGTGAATAAGATGTCAATGGGATAGATTTAGAACATTTGGGGTCTGTGTTGTTTATAATATTTGCCAATTCTTGATTAAGCAGATCGACCTGCCCAGGCTTTCAAGGTCAGTGCAATTAGATAAGGATGTGAAAAAAGGTGAAGGAGCTGTTCTTGGAGATAATGTATAAGCAGTTGCAAAATGTTTCACCTGAATTTTAGAAGTACAGATCTCTGGAGTAGTGGGTGGAACAGGGTATTTACTGAATCTTAGCAAGATGGATTAGTTCAAAGAAAATGGAAAGATACAGAAAACAATTGACTCAGTAAATGAGTAGTAAAGTCAAAAAGCTACTGCTGCAGTATAGCCATATACTGTAGTCTCTTCAGCTTTTATAAATTAGAAAGGGCATGGCTGGGTCAGTACTTCACTCTGAGTTTAGAAATCTGAGTAACAACTAGTTGCAGCTTGAAGTAGATTTGGTAGCATGCAAGTAGAATCTTCTGTGAGTCAATGTGAAGCCATACCATAAAAACGGTATGTAATTTGTGGTGGGGTACAGCCTCATCTCTCTCTGTCAGGGGAAGGTATTAAATTCAGTTCTGGATAAATTTCATCTCTGGCTCATTATTTTGCTCCGCTATTCTGTGTTTTGCCTACACAGATTCCTGCTGAGTGCTAAAAAGCAGTTACTGTATTTTATCCTGAAAGGATAACTACTTCTTTAGCTGTGACTTGAGAATTCTTCATTTGGATACTCATTCACCAGGGAATGCCAGAATGATGATGTTTAACTTTAAGCTTCAGAGTTAAAAAATTGCAACTAAGCAGCCATTGTGAGGGCAGTAGTAATAACAGTAACAGCATGGAGTACTAAGTATTTTTTCCACATGATAATGTAGTCCCTATAAATTATAGGCTATGTGATTCAACACTTTAGCATTATGATTGGGCATTCTGTAATCACTGGAAACTACTTAAATAGTAGAGCACGTAAAAAGAAAGGTGATTGCCATGAAATACTGTGTTAATTTCACATAAAAGGATGGTTAAACAGACTAAAATGCTGGTATGTGTGAGATCCGTTTATGAATCCAAGTGACTATGGAAGGAGAAATACAACAAATCAGAAAGAAGCACGGAAAGTGCTGGCATAAGCTGAAATCATATGGGGCTGTAATACATGCTTTACACTTTATTACAATTTTCCAATTAGCTGACTGCTGGAAAACACCCTGGCTTAGTGTGGAAGCAGCACAGTTTGCTGTTGCTGCTGGGTGTTAGAATGCAGAGACAATTACGCCATATTGAGAGTGTTATGGACAAACAGAGCAGAACCACCCATGTAACCTTTTAATAATTAAAATTTTCTGCTTTTCTAAAATGCTTTCCAAGTGCTGCAGCAGGTTCAGGACCCTGTTCGTGTCTTGTGTGCTGAAAAAGTGTTAATGTTTTACATACTGTATATGGAAAAGCTTAATTAAAAAGTACTGTGAAAATGATATTGGTATCTTTTCTTCTCAGTCCCCACATGGGTCTGTAAAACATCTCTTTATGAATGGCTTAAGGATAATAAATATATTGTGAAAATTAAAGAAAAACAAATCCTTTTTTGCCACTGTTTATATCTCCAGTATTTACAAAGACTGAATCTTTGTGAGTCAGCCAAATGCTTTTCAGTCTTTCTCTTTCCCACTATGGTTTTTGATTCTTTTTAGCAGGATCTATTGCAATATGACAAGGGGTAACAATTTTAAACAAAAAGAGGGTAGGTTTAGGTTAAATATTAGATAGTAGATATAAGAAAAAAGTTTTTTTCAGTCAGGGTGTGAGACACAGGCATAGGCTGCCCAGAGAGTTGGTAGATGTCCCACCCAGGAAACATTCAAGGTCAGATTTGGCTGGGCTCTGAGCAACCTGATCCAGTTGAAGATGACCCTGCTTGCTACAGCAGGGCTGGACTACGTAATCTTTAAAGGTCTCTTCCAAACCAAACTACTATCTGATTCTATGATTGCACTCTGTTCTGTGTTGCTGGTGGATTCCTTTAGTCAGGACAGCCTCAGGGGAAGGACGTGAGATATCCTTTACTGGCTGTCTTCCTCATCGCACAGGAATGACTTAATTCTCCCTAAAGAAGATTGAGATGTGTTGGGATTTTCTTGAGGACAATATGTGTGAGCATATCTTTTCCATAGAACTCACTCCTTTAACAGAGGTTAGGCTTACACCTCTATATCTTCAATAATGTAGTAACTTTACAGACCCTGCAAATCACAGTATGGAAACATTATAGTTTCAATAATATGTCGGTTTAGGTACAGCAGAAACACACAATCCTCTTCTTACAAGCATCCAGAAATTTCCAGATTTAATTGAAAATTCTGTTTCAATATATCACAGAGCTATGTAACTTTTTTTTCCAGAAGTCTTTCCAATTTAGCATGCATAATGCTTGTAAGTTGTATTCAGTGAAAATGAAAAGCTTTATGTTTCTGAGACTCATTTCTATGTAAATGAACTAACAAGCATGTGCACAGCAAAGCAGAGGCTATAAAAAGTAAAATGGAGTTTAGTTTACCAATATTTTGCAAGTGTTTTAACAGCTTGCACAATTAAGTTTGGGACTATGGTGAATTGGCTTTGTGTGTGTATTTTTGTCTGTTTGATTGACAAAATTTTTCCTTTGTTTAACTCTAATTACCTTTTTGAATTACTTTCAAGTTGGAGATTTGCATGTACTAGGCATCATGTATCACTGCCATCCTGTATTGCATGAGGATATATCCATATGTCCAGTTGCTTGTCTGTCAGGAGCTGGGGAACAGAGAGAAAATATATGACACTATCAAAATCCAAACTACTGTCCAAGAAATCTAAGTCTGGAAAAAATTGCAATTCTCAGCTCCCTTCATTTTGAGGGAAAATTCTCAGATATGAAGAGATATAACTTCTGTCAGGCTGAGGATGGAACTAAAACAACTTCACATGCTTCTATGAGTGTAATCCTCTAGATTATGAGCTAATATCAAAAGCTGATATGAGACTCTTCTTTGAATAAATATTTTCATCCCCCTGTGTAAACACACTGAGAATATGAGAACTGCATCACAGTTCTCAAGGATTTAGGCTATGTAGAAGCTAAAGATGGATTCCTCATAACCAAATGTAGATGCCTATGTATGACAGAATCACCCAGACTCCTCATTATTGAACAGAAAAGAAAAACATCTCATCCTATGTATAGACGTCTGAAGTAAACTGGAAAACTCTTTTCTAAACTTTTCTATTATGCTCTTGAAAGAGTGAGTGACTAGCTTGGATAAAACGTTTGTACAGCGGATATCTGAGGTCCTGCGAGGTTAAACCACATTTATTTCTACATCTCACAGAGGCTTAGGTATAAGAAATACTCAGCTGTTTATTGTCTAATACTGGCACAATATTAAGCTTGTGCCAAAAGTAGAATCTATGGAGAGAATATAACTTTAAAGTCAAGTAATATTAGGCACCTCTGTGCTCACATGGGTAAGCAGGTGTTTGCTTGCCACATAAGCAAGCAGCAGTTTTTCTTTGCAGCCTCTTTAATCCATTCCATGCTTTGCTCTAGGCACTGAAGACCTCTTCTGGATACAATTCTGAATCTCCTGTGAAGTTTTTTATTATGTTTTTATTATCATTAATATGAAGAAAGAGCATTTTTCCTGAGGTAAGTATCACTATTACTGTATTAGTAAAACAAAAAAAGTTGAACAGATCAAGAATTAGCTGATAGGTATAAAAATGGTATCTTTCCAAATGCAACCTAAATGTGTTTCTGTATAAAACTCAATGATAGCTTCTTGACTGACTAAAGGATTGACTAAATGGCATGTACAGAAATGAAAAAAAGAACATGGCATAGAAAAAGTAAATGAAAAAAATTGTGGACTAAAATAATTAGAAAAAATGTTTAACAAAGAAAGTCTAGAATTATATACCTAACCATAAGAAAGATAAGCCACATCTACTGCAGCTTGAAATAGTGGCTCAGAAAGTGTTCAAATTCATAATGGGTAGATAATTCAATGACAGCTCTCAAAATAAAGCCATAACACAAAACAATAATATAATATTGAATGTGTAAATAGAGACCAGTGAGTAGGGATAGGAACATTCATCCCTGTAGTTTGGTAAGATTGTATTAAAATGTTTTATGTCGTACTAGTGTTTGCATTTCAAAGTGGAAACCAGTAGAAATACTGAGAATAAAAAAATATTTTGCTGCAAGAAATGAAAAGAGATAATTCTGTGTAGTTTATTGAAGAGTTTTGAGAGTTGGTATGATTATACTGTATAGGTGTGGAGGGAGAAAGATGAATACCAAAGGACCATGTGGTGTAACAGGAGAAAACATAAAAATTTTCAATAGATCATGCGGGGCATATTGAAACTGAAAAAATGAGAAGAGAAGGGTTAATTAACTCCTGGAACAACCTGGTAAAGAGAATGCTGAATTCAGTGTCCTTGGAGGGTTTCTGTTCAAGACTCAATCTTTGTAGAAGATAGGTGTTAGGTAGAGTGGTAGGTAGAAGATAGGAACTGCAAGGTAGAGTGGAGAAATTTAGGGATCTCTGCTATGTATATTGTCAGATGAGATGATGAAAAAGGTTCCTTCTGATGTTAAGCTAATGGAATCTATTAATCTAGTTAAACATACCTAAAGCAAGGGATAAGCATGCTGAGAGAAACACATCTAAATTTTTACCCTGACAAGACTCCCTTCACATGCATTGTGTCACAGCTGGCCTAATCTACCACAAGGGCAAATTGAAGAGTCTTATTGTATTGATAGCAAATGGAAAGTCTGGGAGGGTACAGTGATCAAGGAGGCTTTGTCTTTTGCAGAATGCTTATGCATTTTCAAAGGTTGTAATGAAATAAAATGCTTGATAGGACACTTGCCATGATGAAACTTGGCAAGCGTGATTCAAGGACGAAGTGAACCTACAGAGTTTGGTGTGATGCATTTGTTGACATGTGACTGTTTCTTTCCAGCTACAGGATCAAAGTTCTTGCTCCAGTATGTGTGGTACAAGTACTGCATTGCTTTTGGGAGGAACTGACTCTTCAGGAATCTTCGTCCCCCTTGGGAAAAAAAAAAAAGAAAACATCTCAGTTTTTTGGTGGGGCTTAGTTCAGACAGGAAGAAATAATGGTATTTTTCAGATTTATCTGCTGTGTGACTTTTTAATTTGTCCAAAATAAGGCTGCAGTCCTTGCTATAATGTATATATAAGTGATTCAGTGACACATGGCAGAAAATAGCTTAATATCTTTAACTGAAAAATTGATCCTGGTTCCAGGGGAACGTCTTCTTCTGTTAGCAGCATAAAAGTCTTTAGTTTATTAATGTATGTCCAATTGCATATATATAATAAACACATGTAAATAAGCACATAGAACATTTTAGTATTTTCTTAAAAATTATTCTACAATGGAAATTGTCATAATTTTTATTACATGGGACACTATATATAAATAACAGAGATGTGTGAACAACATCTGCTTGGTACACAAGTATGTAAGCAGAAAATATCAAAGCCTATTTAAATTCTGTTTCTTATTTGAAAAAGTGGTTGGCATATTTTTTGTTGAATCTGTCACTAAATGATGTTTAAAAATTTACATGAATAAATATTTTACTAGAGCTCCTGAGAAATATTAGTTGCTAAATTGATGAAAAAATTCCACAACAGACTTATTAAATACTTCTAAAACTACATATTGTTTCAGGGAAGGTAAATACCAATTCTAATTGCTCTTTATGGTGTTTTCAAACATAGATTAAAGGCCAACAAACATATTTCATCCTGATAAAGCTTCAAAGCAATTTACAGTTCATCTTGAAATGGGAAATTTTTAGCTTCTTTAGTTAATCTTTTGTGCTTCCATTTTAAAATCATACCTGACTAGAAAGTGCATAGGGCCCTTTACCTGAAATTTAATCTACATGCAATGCAGATTTTTTTTATTAGAAATTTGCTTTTACTTAAAGAGGTGATAGAAAATGCTTTGAAAAATTTTTTTTATCTTAGTTCAAATTCTCTGGGAAACAGGAAAGTTAGATTGAAAGCTGTAATACTGAAGACAACTCTAAACTTACTGAAATCCAAGGAATAGTAATAAAAGTTGCTTCTACTACTTCATCTACAGCATAAAGTTAAAAAATTATTACAAGGAAAAATAGATTAATAGATAATATTCTAATGTAAAGATGAGCCTTAAATCTGATAAGCAGTTTATCTTTAAGATAAGCAGTATTTCATATCATTGTAAAACAGATATTTTGATGAATTTTGAAAGCCATTTTACAATAGGGTTTTGATACTAAGCAATTCAAAGAACAGATTCTCAGTAAATTTTAATATTGCTCAATAAAATTTGGATTTTATTCTGAGTTCTGAGAACCATTGTTTAGGAGATACATTCAAAATATGAGTAAGCACTTTAAACTTGACTGTGGTGTTGTCAGTAGTCTTTATCTTATCTTAAAATTTGCTTACCAGAATAGCTGTGACCATATTTCCTAATTTCTGTGCTTAATCTGCAGCAACTTTAAGTTTCTAACCAAAGGGTAGAGCTAAAGTACATTTGTGTACTTGAACAAATGCTGAGCAGCATCCATCATTGTGCTAGTCACACAAAGGACATGTACATTTTGATTTCCCACTTTTGAATCATATGGTGAAACCTGCTCAATTTAAATATTGATGGAATTCTGTTGTTGTTATGGTAAGTCATCATAAAATAAAAGTTTCTTTTCCTTTGGTACTAATAATTTACTTTTGGTGGTTAGTTTTGAGTTGGATCAGCTTCCTAAAAGAGCTCACTCCCTAGGCCCAAAAATGTGAATATTAGCAGACTGGAGAGAGAGAGAAAGCAAAGAGGCTGAGAATAATGAAGGATAATTGTATCACAGAGTGTTGGATATAGGTGACATTAAGCTGAGATGGAATTACATGCTTTATTTCCTGTACTTAATAGAACCCATCTCTGATTCCATGTCAACATCCAGCATATGAGGACAGCTTGCTTTTTGCATAATGTAAATTATACATGACAATGACTTTAGATTAGGTGTTTTGTCATACACTTCTTTTTCCTTATGTTAGAAAAACAAATATTTACAACAGTAGAAGAAATTTTTCAGTCCCCTATGTCTGTTAGCTGAGAAAAAAGGGGAGAGGAAGTTGTTTCTTTATTTTCCTTTACTTCTCATGAGAGTGCACATTTTTGAGTAAAACAGAATTGGCTTCAGTGAAATACTTCAAGTCTTGGAAAATGGAATACTTCACATCTCATAAATTACTTCTCTGATCTGAAATAATTATATAATTATTTCTTCAAAAAGAATGAATGCAGTAGGCTCTTGGATATTGGGCCAAGTATAGAAGATAATAATTCTAAGATCTTGATATAGCCAAATAAAGAGTAATTAAGAAAGTTCCTCTGCTCTCTCTGCTATTTCATGATTAAAGAAATGATCTGTACATTGATAGAACATTATTCTAATAATTTTTACTTTGGACGGCCAAAGAAGGTAATGGGATTTTAAAATTTCTACTTTCTATCAGAGTGAATGAGTAGTATGTTATCAGTACAACATCACATCATTTTGTAAAGCTAATAATATGAGCAACTTACTTCAGTAGAATAAAGCATGCAAGACCTTGCTTTTCTGTTTCATCGGATTATACAGTACCAAAATATAATGTATAATTAGATCAGAGCTTTTCAAGCAGCAAAAAGCACATTTGTCCATTGACCCTGAGACTCACTTGGTTAGAGCTGGGTGCTAATAACATCAGGGTTGTGCATTCAATCCAGTACAGACCTTTCACTTTGAAATTGGACTTGATGATCCTTGGGGATCTCAAAAGGATCACCTTTGCAACACAGAATATTTTTTGATTCTGTAATTTATTCTGCAATTTCAGGATAAATTAAACTTCCCCAGAAGTAACTCAGTTCAATGGTTTTATTTTACAATACTGTACATATATATATATATATATATATACAATTTTTTTTTTGTTTTAAATATCAAAATAGAGACAATAGTACTGACACCATTTATCTTTCATGGAAGGAATGCACAAAAGTCCTTTTGCTTATTTTGCTTGACCTTACAACAGATGACCATCTGGATAACTACTGTACATGGTGCCAAAAAAGCTGTTAACCCCCAAAATAAATAAATAAATAAAATTAAAATGAAAATCTGCCAAGAGTGTGTAATCATAAGTCTCAGAGTCAAATCTACAAATACAGGTCAAATACTGATTGTCAAAAAGCTTATCTTGCATAATTGTCTTGTGCTAGGAGGGAGAACACCCCCACTGCTTGATGCTCCTCACTCACTTTATGCTCAGTGCACTTTATGCTCAGTTTTATCTAACTTTTACCTGACTGAGAGGGTGGCGTGGATTCTTTTCTTTCAATGCTGTATTATGGACAGATGATATAAACAGTAATTTAATCTCTGGTCTCATTTTGCTCATCAAGACAGTTCAATTCTCATGATTTCAGTTGGAATTACAAGTCCTTGAAACCACTGAAAACCAGGCCATAATCCATCTGAACCTTGTCTGCTTTTCTGAAAGAATAAAATAAGTTAAAGTCAATGGGGTTGGTTCAGGGACAAGCTGCAGCTCTACAGAACTCCAGTACTGCAGCTGAAGGACTAGATGGACTTGATGATCACAAAGGTCTTTTTCCAATCTCAGTGATTCTGTGATTCTGTGAAGTGCTGTAAAACTGTAAAATGTATTAAAGTGCATTTGTCTTGCTGGCTTTTGTAATTTTATTTGTACTATCCAGTTTCTCCTGTTCATTCTTTTCTGGGAATGGAAATAGCAATTGCTGTCCTCTTTGAACACTATTTTCTCCTGTATTTTTTTTTTTGCAATTGAGTTGGAAAATGCAGTTTTTCAGTAAAAAACCTAATTGTTCCCTCATATTTAATAGAGTAATCTATAAGAAGTAAAGATGTATGAAACAAATTTGTCTTTATTTTACTTTGACTATCTAATTATTACAGAATACCTGGTTGGAAGGAACCTCAAGGATCCTCTGTTCCAGCCTTTCTCCCTAAAAAGATGGTGTAGACAAGATGGTCCAGCACCCAAGCTGGCTGACTCTTAAAAGTGCCCAATTTCAGGGAACTCATCACTCCCTTGGGAGATTATTCCAATGGCTGATTGTTGTCTTTGCGTAGAATTTCCCTCTTGTGACCTGCCACAATCTCTCCAGGAGTAACTCATGGTTCCCTCTCAGGGCATCAAGTGGGTGCCTCAGTGTCCTGTAACAGAGTCGCTTTTTGCCCTTCTGTTGTGTGCTACTGCTAGAGTTTCTCCTTGCACACCTGGCTTGTGGGTGTCTACAGCTGCTGAAGCTCCCTGTCTGCTTTTGCTTGCAATGCTGGAGGGTGTGGACAGAAGCAGAGTCTGACTTCTGTGGGTAGCACATTTGTTTACCCTTTCTAATCTAAGAAAAAACCCCAAGACTAAGAAAAACCCTCCTCAGGCATTAGATATCAATTGTCATGAAAACTGCTCTCCCTACTTCTTCAGTGGCAGGGAGCCCACAGATTACTCAGTGACAGTACAGTGAAGCTTTTGAAAGGTATTTGATTTCACTGAATGGCACCTCTGCATTTTTTATAATCAGTTCCCTTCACAAAGTCTTAAGTTGGTCCAAAACAATACCAAATGATGTATCCAGTGTATCTAGTCACCTTAAGACTGGGGGAAGAAAAGAACATTCAAGCTTTAGCTACATATTTGATCTTGTTTTATTTCTTGTATTGCTTGTTGATAAAAGAAGAAAAGCTTTAGACTGCTAGGCTTTAATCTCCCTTACTCAACTGTTACAATGTGTTCAATATTGATTAAAGCAATTTTTATTTCATATTCAAAATTTTTCTTCATATGAAAGCTGTTTAGAAAATGAGCAGTGAAACCAAGCTGTTAGAAACAAACCTGCATTTTCCAGCAAATCCATGAGTAGAGGAAGATTTTGTGAAAATCTTACTCCCTGAAAAGCAAATTTTTTAGTTCACAAGCTTAAAGTTATTCCTGATATTTCTCCTGACAATACCTCAGATTGTTACTTCTGACTATACATTTTATCATTTGGATACTTGTAATGCATAACTGGAGGATGGTGGTAAAAACCCCAACAGTTTTAATCAAGGTAGGATTATAATTTTCTGCAACACCTGTTCCAACCAGATGCCTCTGACTGTTGAATGTGATTCTCTGAATTCTCACAAATTGCACAATGAAATATTTTCGAAATGAATGGCCAATTCATTGCAGTTTTGCCAGAGTAAGTGCTGAATAACAAAACTGTAAAATTTTTGAAATATATGCTCAGGCTACTGCAGAAAAAATAAGAGGAAAATCTTGATAATGAAAAATAAAGCACTCATTTTGGAAGTCTGAAAATCTTGTTTGCTCTAAGACACTACAGTGGCTATTCTCACTGTTGAGGACTCTTTAGAGAAAGGATTATATTTATAACTGAGTCCTGCTACTACCTGATTAAAAAAAAAAAAGTTTTAGTGATTTTTAATTCTTTCTTCCTGAAACTTTCTTCCTAGAGGTATGAGTCCCATTATTTTTGTATGTCCATAAATAAAGGCTCTGTATCTGGAGAGTAAAAACAGCACATCTGGATAGAAGTAAGGATGAAAAGCAGCAGCCAAAGGAGAGAGCAGGGTAGGGTAGGGTACATTCTTCTAAAATCTTAGATTTGTGTGAGAAAATGATCTCATTCTTTTGTTGTGCCCCCTGTGTAGTTTCAGATAGAATATTCGCTCTTGATTTTTTTTTCCTCTCATGGATCCCCAGATTTCAGTTTTCCTTTGAGAGACACAATAAAATACCATGGTATATTTGCCATGACATTCTGAAGTAATTAGGAAGTGCTGCAGGAGAATAGCTGCAGATATTGGTTATTTGCTTCAGATACTGGAAAGTTCAGGCACTTCAATCTAGTGATCTGAAGTCCCAACAAAAGGTCCACTGTTATTTCTTGATACAGAAAGGGTCTAGGAGAATCTTGGTCTTGCTGAGAACAATTTTGCCTGATTTGCCTGAACCTCCTCTGTAAATGCCTGAAAGGGCCAGGAAATTTTAAAGGCTCCGTGCGATCCTTTCTGAATGTTGCAATACATGTTTTTTTCATCAGAGAGCTTCTGAACTGCATCCTGGAGAATAATTCCTCTTAGAATGGTGTGAGTTTGCTAAATGTAAGACTTATTTAACATTTAAAGCTCCACTGTCTCAGTCTGTGTATACAGTTTGTGTACTGCCCAAATTATTCTAAACAACATTCAGCTCTTCTCCAAACAAGGGATGGAGCCCTGCAAAATCAGTTGCATGGGTATTTTAAAAGAAATCAAATTTTACTGTTTCAATTGTTTTTTAAGTTTATTCAAACTGTAGCAAAATTTACATATAAAGTTGTGCAAGAAATGAGGCAAACTGTAGTACATCTGTATGTGGCATGTGCAATATACCAAATCTTATGTAAACACAGTTTATTTGAACTAAAATTTATATCCAATTTATATCCAAAATTTATATCCAAAAAGTTCCTTTATAACTTTTCAGTCCCTATTATAATAATAAATGTGCTAAATCTTTGCAAACCGTCTTAGTTTTTGAACTTTTGCAGTCCTTGCATTCTAATTGCTTGAGTTGAACTAGCACTACAACCAGACAATGGAAAACAGCTCTGAAGGACTCAATCCTTCTGACAAAAAAAACCAAACAACAACCTACCTTAGATCAAATCTTGAAAATTGTTTAGAAAAGAGAACTGCAAGCATCAAAAGTGATGAAAACCAGAGGAAAACTATGAGTTTCAAACTTTATTTATAATGAGTTATAGATTTCTAGGGACCGCTGTTCTAATTTAATTTGATACTTTTTTTTGAAACACTTGGAAGTAGTGTGTTTAAACAACATAAATATCATTCTGGACACAACAAAAAGGGAAATAGGAATTATCAGATGACAGGATAGAGATTACTGTTAGTTTGGAAATCTCAGGATAAATATTCCAGCCTCTGGTATGTGCTGTGCAGAGATGACGCTGTACAGCCTGAATAAAAGCAGGGATTTTAAAAGAGAAAGCTAGACTTAATCTTATGTAAATCTGATGGAGGTGGCACAGGGTGCTAAGTCAAGTGACTGCAGCAAATGAATATTGTGGACACCTTTCAATAGATCTTGATGACAAATGTTTTCATTTACCAATACACTTGTAATTTGCCTGGCAGTACTTTTGCCAAATGTAAAGATGTCTGAAATTAGTGGGATAATAATACCATCCTCTGAGACTTGTAATGGAAGAAAGATCTCAGGCACCGTATTGAAATTCTGAGCAGTAGCGAGGCACTTCTCATACAGGAGTCACTTAGTCGTAAAGAGAAATTGCAGCAGGGAGGAATGAAATGAAGGCAAACAGACAGCTAGTACCTGATGCTCTGAGCAAATACAGTGTATAAGCAGGCTTGGCTCTGCAGTGATACAGCTCAGGAGGCAGGGAAAGCATCGCTGAGCTTTCTGTAGGAAGCTGCAGTGCAGCGCTTTGTTACTCTTGTCACAATCTGCTCAGGTGAAGTGAGCCGAGGGGAGCAGGTGCAGCAGGGTGATGGGCCAGCAAGGAGGCTGTGCCTTGAATACAGCATGAGGCATTGAGCAGCTGCCTTTGAGAAGCAGCCCTTTCAACAGAAACTTTGAAAGCATTTCTTTCAGAGGCTGCACTGCACAGCTGCCCTTACTCCCATTTTCTGCAGCACAATCAAGAACACATTTACTGTTGACAGTAGAGATGCCTAAAGACTCTAAAAATGGCTCCTATGTATGCATATATATATACACAGTCACTGTAAGTTCTGTAAATGTATGTAGTGTAGATTTTATCTATCCCTCTATAATAAAAAGTGGTTTTTTTCTCCTCAGTTTTTCAAATTTACCAGAGGAGCATTTGCGTGATCACTAATGTCCTGGTTTCCCACAGTTTATGAAAGTTTCTTACTCTACAAAATTAGTAAGCAATAAAACAAGATTGTCAATCTCCTTTCACTGAGAATCATTTTTTTATTAAGGGTCTGTCTCTGTTCAGGGAAATCCTGCTGGGCATCCTTAAGCCCCACTGACTTCAAACTCAGCACATACTCAGATGTTTTCTTGAACAGGAGCCAGCACTGGCTCTAACATGACATCTAATTGCTTACTAGTATGAAAAAATAGTTCACAATCCATCAGAAGTTTTCAGTGGTGATTATTTGACTTTTTGCACTTCTTACAGCAAGGCTTAGAGAGCTTGCAAGATCAAGCCCCTTTAGCTATACCATTCTTCTCAGGTCTCTGCTCCTCACAGAGATCAAGGAAGCCAGCTTTAAAGAGACTTTGAAAGGTACGGCTGCAGTGACATATCTCCTGATATGAAGATATGTTTTCCTGCCTAATCTCTTATTACTGTGAAATTGAAAATACAATACACATTTTCTCCAGCCTAGGAAGGTATGATTTTATTGGTTTAACATCACTGAAAGTGAAATGTTTCATGTGAAGGTAGTAATTTATATGATTTAATAGTTCTAACTTAATGGTTAAGAATGCATTTTGGTTTGCAGCTCTGCCTTTTATAAATGAGAGACAGATCCTTTTTCTTTTTACAGATGCAACTTATTCTGTATATTGTACAAAGTAATTTTGGGGAGAAAATTTTTCTCTATATTTTCTTTTTTTGTCTCATTTTGTAAATTAATATGAGGTTAACAAAGATGCTCACAAATTCCCATTTCTAATTATACAGCTACTAGAATCATTAACTTCCTGTGAGACTAATGAGCTAACAATGCATTGAATTTTCTTCCATTAAATATTTGTGTTGATGTTTCTGTAGTTTGAGTAAATTCTATTTGGCATCTGTTCAAAACAGACTTACTCCAAAGTATAAATTATATAGGGCTTTGTTTTGTATTAAGGACTGTTTTCTTTTTTGCTTGTTGCTGTTAAGCCTGTCTGATTTGCAGAAGATTAATAAAATTTAATAGTTTGGTTTTAATATTCTGCGTTCTTTTATCATTTTTATAGCCTGTGAATGTCTATTCAGTGAAGGATTACAGTATGTTTTCTTTTTCTTTGATCAGAAACAGTTAAATATGTCTTTTATGGCACTATTAGGAATTTGAAAGATCAAGGTGATGTGTGCAATGAGCTAGGTGAAAATTCAGTTTACCTCCAAAGCAGTGTTCACTCCTTAGGCTGAGATTTCCACTGGATAATATGTAAAACTGTGGTTTTTGAAACATATTAGTCCAAAACCTTTAGAATTGCTGCACAACTCTTTGACTGAAAGAATAACAGAGCTAGGATTTCCATTAATCTCCTTGTATGAATGACAGGTTTTGCACACATTGAAGTGACACAGAAACAGATCACAAAGTGTGAATGGCTAGTGTGGCACCTTCTCTTTATGCTTGGTGTATCTGTTGGCAAGCACAGCCAGGGAGGTGTTTCACAGAAGGCTAATGTGACTGAAAATGTGCCTTTTTCCAAGACAAATGGCTTCCCAATTAAAATACTTTCTCCCTACGTATTTTGATACTTTTTTATGCTTTCATTGTCACAGCTACAAAGGCTTTGTGTGTTTAGGTATGTGTTAATTCCCTTTGATTTCTGTAAGGAAATGATCAAATTAGAGCAGAAAATACTTTTGAAGATTCCTCATTATTTTGTAACTTGACTTCTTGTGGAAACTATGCAAAGACAAACTAACTTTTTCTATGGATGAGTCCTTTCCTTTTGAACTTAAGGAAGGATTTTCTACATTTTTTTAGCAGGGTGATTATAGAGTCAAAGGTAATGATGTTATTATTAATTTTTGGTAATATGTGGCCAAGCAGATTAGGCAGACCATGTCAGTTTCCCGTCTGAAGAAAAGTTTTCAGACACCCTAGCAAAAAGAAGCAAAGATACCATCAGAAAAAGCTTCAATCAGACCTAGCCCCTTGAATAGGAAATTAATTCAAAGTCAAGTTACTAATGCATATAAAATGTTGTTTCATCTGTTCTAGAGTTGATGAACAGTTTGATTTACTTTTTCAAGGGGATATATTATACAAGGGTGATTTTTATAAATGTTTTCTCTGCAGAACTATAGCAGAATTCATAGCAGCACTCAGGACTGACTGAAAGAGCAGAAGAAAAAATGATCATCATAAAAAACCAAATAAGTACAAATGACAGTATATTTACAAATATGTCCTTACTGATTATGAATTCAGAACATATCCAAATTCTGACTATTTGTTGATTTTATACAATTTTGCAGAGGTTCAAAATGGCATTACACTGACTAATTATCTTTAATCAGTACTCTAGCTTTAGTTCTGTCATTTGCCATGTAAATATCATTAATCTTGTCATCAACCTAACACTTTTTTCTTCAGCTACAGAAGGTCACAACTTCAGTTGAAATTGATTCTAATCTTGATTTGGAAGTCTACTATTTAATATGCATAGAATAGATGTTAGACAAAAAAGATCTCTAGTATTTTCTTTTACTATACACCATTTTGTCATTTTGATTTAGGAATTCTAAAACTAATGCTTTTCCTAAATTTCATGAGAGAAATCTTTCTAAAAAGATGTTTGACTTGATGGTTCAGCTCCATGCAAACTACTATAACAACTATGTTTTCATTTAAATATACAGTGAAGAAGAAAGTAATCCTCTTTACATCTTTTCAGCTGCCAACAGTGACAACTCAGCTACCACCTGGGAAATGGAAAATACAAAATTCTCTCTTTAGTCTGCCTGAAGATGCTTTATTACCAGTTGCCCAAGAAAGCACTGGGTGAAATCCCACGAATTTTATAAGAAAATGATGGCAGAAAAAGATCTGTGTTAGTGCTATTCAGTACAATACATTTCAGCAGTCATTGTGTTAATTTTTGGTAAGTCACTTTCCTATTAGAGTTGCTTCATTTTGCAGAAAAGAATAGTTACAGTATTTGAAGAAAGGAAAGACCTAATGATGTTGTTTCTTCAGCTTTGCCAAAGTACTAAGTAAATTAAGTTATAGTGCCATATATAGTATTAAACTGACATTATATTTAATCTTAGCTAAAAGGCCAAGGAGAATGGGGTGCTTGAAGTGAAACTCCAAATAAAGAAATATATTATTCTCATTTTAATAAAATTAATTCTGTCTTTATATAGAAATATGTAACTATGCAACAGTGAGCACAACTACAGTTAATATTTGTGTGACCTTCAATATTATGGTAATTTATTTAAATGTTCTTTGTTAATTAAAATATTTCACATAAAAGGCAACTAACTTTTACCAATTAATTATATCTTTGAAATTTTGGAGTGATCAATTATCATAATCAGCAAACATTACAGAAATAAAATAACAAATGAGTTTGAAATGCCAAGTGGTCTGTTTTTGGCTTGTTTTTTATTTCTAATTTAAAGGAATAACTATTTTTAAAATGCAAACAAATTGATGTGTTGTTCAGGTCTACATAAATAATAATAGAATCTTCAATAACAAGGAAAGTAATATTTTCAAAAATCTTACTTATTACAAACTTCAAAAAGTGTGTGCAATACTGTCATGATTAGGAATGGTATTCTCCAGTTTAGCACTCCCACTAAAAAGACCACCTGTCACTCCCATCTCTACCTCTGACAGGAGACACAGAAAGCATGGATCAGGGTTTGAGATAAGAATTATTTACTTGAAAAAGCAATGACATAAAAAAAAAAGAGTAACAGCAACAATATTGATAACAAGAGCTATAAAGCAAAGAAAAAATTAACACATTAAATAAAATCCCAGGCTGTTCCACTCAGAAGGAACACCCTTCCCTGTGGAGGCCAGAGTCCCTTCCCTCTCACACCTGCAATGATATAAGGTGGTACAGAATAACACTTGCACCCTGGCCATGCCCCCTCCCAGCTACTGCAAAAAATTACCCTGTCCAGGCTGAAATCAGACACGTTCATATCTAATGTTAGGCAAATGTTCCACCTTTACAACTGTCAAAGAACTCTCTGAGATTACTGTTAGGTAACTCAAATACAAATGAAGCTTCTTGAATGAAGCTTCTTGATTGTTTGCCTCAAACAAGGAAAAAATCCCCAGAAATATTTGTCTATTCAATATGTTCTTCAAGAGTGAACAACTGCTGCAAGATAAAGATGACAATATATGATCAAAATATGACAAAGATCAGAAAATATTGTGCTGCCTTCAGATATTCAGTGTTTTCCAATAGTTAGACAACTTGTTGGATACTTTTAGGATACTATTTGCATAAGAACATCCCAAATACAATACTTCAAAACAAAGTTTTAGAAGGAATTTAAAAGTCTCAAATTTTTTTTGGCAATGGATTTCAACAGCAAAAACTTTTTTGAGTTATATTTAGTAGGCACAGGATAAAATCCAGTAGCTCTTTTTTTTCATTGTCCATGCTGTTACAGTCATGGAGCACATTCCAGAACAAGAGAAGTGGGAATAATAGTCCACTGATGAACATCTACAATGTACCTGGTTAGAAGTCTGCAAATGGGTTCAAATATCTGCAAGCTGTGGTTAATCTAAAACCTAACCATGAGGTACCCAGCCATGTGCTCTAGATAGAACGAGGTAGGAAAATGGACTATTATTTCCTAGGAAAAACTGTGGCTGATCCTTCCTTCCTTCCTTCCTTCCTTCCTTCCTTCCTTCCTTCCTTCCTTCCTTCCTTCCTTCCTTCCTTCCTTCCTTCCTTCCTTCCTTCCTTCCTTCCTTCCTTCCTTCCTTCCTTCCTTCCTTCCTTCCTTCCTTCCTTCCTTCCTTCCTTCCTTCCTTCCTTCCTTCCTTCCTTCCTTCCTTCCTTCCTTCCTTCCTTCCTTCCTTCCTTCCTTCCTTCCTTCCTTCCTTCCTTCCTTCCTTCCTTCCTTCCTTCCTTCCTTCCTTCCTTCCTTCCTTCCTTCCTTCCTTCCTTCCTTCCTTCCTTCCTTCCTTCCTTCCTTCCTTCCTTCCTTCCTTCCTTCCTTCCTTCCTTCCTCTACAAAACTGTAGTTCTTATTGTTACAAAATCAAACTCAAAATTTAATGCATAACAGATTCTCTACTTTTTTTTTTTTTCCCTCTATAGTTCCAGCCATCCACACATTTCTGACTACTTTCCAGGTGAAACAGACAATGCAAACATAATCCCTCTGAGGAATTAAGTTTTCTTAGTGAGAATGTTTGGGAGATCTTGCGTCTGTACTTGGAGGCTGTAGATGTTGATGAAGGTTGCAAAAGCAATACTGAGAGTGGTGACGTAATGTAATGTGTTTGAGTTTCTTTTCAAGTATGTGTGGAGTGACACATTTAAAGAAAAATATATATAAAATTGAATTTACTCAGTATTTTAATGTGCTTTTATGGATATTTTTTCTTTTTGAACTGTTGTAATGTTAAATTTTTTACTAAGAATAGAACAGCCACCCTGGTCCCACTCTGTATGAAGTACATGACCTTTTGTGTTTATAGTTAGATGATGACAAGTAAGCAGAGCTGACATGACCATGACTGATGAAATTAGATGCATTTTTCAAACACTCCAAAATTAGAAAAACTTTTTAAAATTGCAAGAATTTTAGAATCAAAAGGAAGTATGCAAAGAGGGCACAGTGAGTACCATCAAGAGGTTCTAGTTAGTAGCCATTGTAGGTTAATCCTTACATTTATTAAGAAAGAAGTAAAATCTTATAAAATAAGAAAAACCACCAAAGAGCTGCCTTACACTCACCTTGGTTCTTGAAATTAAATATGGTGGCTCAAGATCCCTTTTATTAAACACAGATTTCTGTGGGTGATCAATGAGGGCTGAATGCTTTGATCATGTCCTCTTCACTGTGTCCACTCTTCATGTCAGAGATGAAGGGCAGGGAATTGTTACGTTTTGGCAGTTCTGTGTCACCCCAAGTTGCTCCTATTCAGGGAAATGCCCTGACTGGATGTTTAAGCTGCCTTCTACCCTCATTTACATCAACACAAAAAATTCCAGTGATTCTGGTACCAGAGTCTTTTTCTTCTTCAAAAGGAAAATCAAACAGCATGACTGAACTTGGAAGACTGAACAAGCAGCTCCATCTGAATAAAAAAGGACAAAAAGAGAAGAGAAAGTAGTTGATGCAAAAGCGTGTTTTTGTATTTGTGCTTTGTACTTTGACTCCAGTGGATCCAGATATCCCTCTGAGCGTGACCTGAGAAAAATAGCCTCTATGTCATGTGTCCTATAAAAGGCTCAGCAAAGCCTTCCATTGCTCTTAAAAAGAAGTGTAGCATTTTAAATAAAGTAACTGATTTTCAAGTGAAAGGAGAGCCAAGTCATCCAGACACTTCTCTGTTTCTTAAATATTCTTTGTGGGCAATTGTTCATATATATATATATATATATTTAATAGCTTACAGATATTTATTTTTTTTTAAAGGTAAGTATATGTGATTATATATGTTCATTGTTACATTATTTTAATTTTTGTTTTATTTATATACATAATTTTATGTATGCTTTTATGTATTTACATTTACATTAATTTCTTCCTTTACATAAAAATAATAAAATAACACTCTAATTGGATTGTAGTCAGAAGTTACAATGTGCATATTCTTATGAAAAGGTTATTTCTTGTGCCCTGCTCCTGCAGACATTAATCCTTACCTTCTTAAGGCAAAAGCACTCAGAATCTTTCCAGATCATCCAAAAAAGTTTAACTGAGTGAAAGAGAAAAGTATCTTAAAGAACAGGCATATTAAAATAGCTGATATTTGCTGGTTTGATTTTCTTTTTATCTTTAGATAAAAATATCTGCGTGATACATTTATTTGTTCTTTTTAGCTGCTGACTGAAAGTGACAGAAAACTTTCCAAGTAGTTAGAAAATATTTCTTTTTCAAACTGAATAAATGTACACTACATTTTTTTACTTACAGTAGGTTATTACTGGTTTGATGAAAGCTGGTTTATTTGGAAGACCAATGTAAAATGTGCAGCCATTCATCTGTCTTCTCTATGGTGACCAACATGACAACTGGACCATGGTGTTGCAGAAGGGCTGAGCTTCTCATCTGCCTGCCTCCCTCTTCCCAATGTACCCATTTCACAACTGTCAAAAAGGAGTAGAGGACATATCAGCTCTCATTTTCAGGGCCAGTTTACTATATCTGACATTCAATACCCAACACATATTAGAAGGATTCAAAGTCTGGACTTTCACCAGTGCTGCTGCTGTTATCATGCAGAACTCATGCTGTCAGCTCTTTAGCTCATGTCTTCTCTGAAGCTGCTCCTCTTTCTCCTTTAAAGGGCTTCTTCTGTAAATGAGGGGAAAAAGAAAAATTGCCCTTGGAATGGTGCAAACAATAAAGTCTGGCTTCCTTGAAGACTTTTTCAGGATGCCAAACCTACGTTTGAAAATGATACATTGTAAGAATTGCTTCATGCTAGAATGAGAGCATCCCAACAAAAAATTTGTGGTTATCATTGCTCAAATTTGTTGCAGTCATTAAGAATAAGTTTGGAAATAAAGAAACAGTCAAGGTTTTTTCTACTACTTTAACAAAAGCAAGCTACATTTCAGCCAAAGGGAAACAAAAACAAATTAAAGAATGACAGAGTGGAGCAGAGTAGTTACTAAAGAACTACTAGTAATAGTAAGGGATGGCTTCTGCCTTAGAATTGCTGACCCACCTTTGTGGATGCCTGCCACTTTCCACATGGTGTTCCTCATTCTAGCTGCACCTGGGATAGGCAGTACTGTTGCTCAGCCTCATAGATGTATACACCTCTGTTTATGGGCTGGAGTTTTTTTTCCCCTGTTTAGCTTTACAAACTGAGGGGGTCTGTATAATTAGGTCAACTACCTTAACTAAGCTTTTGCAATCCTTTGCACACTCTAGAAGGGAATGTAACAAGGTCTACTCAGGTATAGATTATATTTTCTTCATCTCCTCAGTTCTTTTGATACTCTTCTCATCAAATGCTGACAGTTCTATGTTTTTTCTATTCTAAGCAAATCTACAAATTTTACATTTAGTGATAACACTTGTATTTTACTCTAAGGCTAAATCTAAACCAAGAGGTTTCAATAATGAAGAGAAATGGAGAACATCTCCGAACTTGAATGAACTACTGTCCAGGCTGGCCAGTCATGAGTACAAAGGAAAAAAGTAAGAATGAGAAGAAAACCTCTTAGCATAAAGTAATCTCACAATATTGTTATTATCTTTTCAACCTATTTAAAAACTAACAAAGTAATTAAAAATCAGTTGAATTGTGATTAGTAGCCAGAATTTTCGTACTGGTGTCAGTAGGAGATGAATTTGAACCTGTAGGATTTACAATCAAAATTTCAAATGTAGCATGAACAAGGATACACACCAAACAGGATCTTTGTTTTTATGAGCCATATCCCTGTGACTTTCCCATGTGGAAAAAGCTACACGGGTGCTAAAATAATTTGTAGAAGCAGTCAGGAGTCCTGTAGCCATCACAGGACTTTAAGAGACATCCACAATGGGAGGCTCAAAATAGATACTAAATGCCAAGCTTAATAATTATTATTTTTCTTGAAACAGTGCTTTTGGATATTATGTTACTGGTAACTAGTTGTAAAATTTTTGTGGACAAGAGAAAGTTGTCTTCTCATGTTTTCAAACTATTTTGATTGTTGACTAATAACCATATAAATTTGATGGATTAAAGTGTCACTAATAAAATAATAAAATAAATGTTTTGTTTGTTGCTCATTTATAAGGAAGTGTATATTTATCTTTAGCTTATGAAAAGATATAATTGTGAGCACACATTGTTTACCTTCCAGGCATTTGGAAAGCAAGTGAATAGTGAGAATATGTTAGAGAAATGCTATGCTGCTTTATGACAGCCTTTATGAGGACAGGCAGATGTGATGGACAGATGGGTGGACTAACAGAACTAAATGCATTATTAGCTGCTCAGACATTTGCTGAATGTCAGCCAAAACTACTGAATCATAGTAAATGAACATTGTTAAACATATCCCATGGGGAGAACAACTACATGCATAACAAAAATGCATGGTTAAGATACAGAGACAGGAAAATGATTGTACCCACTCATATAAACCACACCATAAAGAGTTGAAAAAGTTTGTTTGCTTTTAAAAGGTCTATGTGAGTTTCAATTAATCATCTGCCTACTTAATATACTACTGTTTTAAAAGTATTTATATACTGAGTTCCTCCTTCTACACATCAAGGAAAACAATATCTGGAATTTTTATTATACCCTTTAATCAAATAATTTAGAAACTTTTGAAATAAAGCTCTTATAATCTCTAACATTTATTTTATTCCTCACTGAAGTGCAGCCACCACAAATGGAATGCTGTATATGTCTAACAGTATTCAGCATAGGGCTGTTCCTTGTAAAGTGTTAAATCATACTGATTTGTTCTCTGGTATCTGCTGATGGATGAATTAAATCACTGACTATATTTACAGAATAAATAAAAATGTATTTTTGTCCTGACCTCCTTGAAATTAAACTGCACCTCACTAATATGCAGAGACTAATTGGAAAAGGACTGCAGCACCTCTGAAGGAGGTCATAGTGTGAATCACAACACAACAGTGAGTAATACTTGGGAAGAAAAAATGATCTGCTTTCTAACATGACAAGAATGATTTGCAGATAATAATAGAGGGAGTAAAGGCCAGTCTTTTCAGTTACCCTTGGCTTCACCTAGGACAAAATAGAAAATCACTTCAGTTGCTGTGAGCTACTTGCCTTTTTCCCAATCATTATTGCTTAGTTATAACTTAGTGATAAAATCTGTCATTACTGACTTTATTGACATTAAAGTTGATTTATTTGCATGCCTGGTGAATAAGAACTGCATTATGCTGGCTTTCAGATTGCTTGCGTACTCAAGATAGTAAGTGCATCACTGACTTAATTGTCTTTTGCTGGTTCACTTGTTCTCTAATCTCAGTTTGAAAATAATATTGGGTCAAATTCAACCTTGGCATATGTCCACTGACTTCAGTGGTAGTTCTCTAGAGAAGATTTTGATCCAGAAGAATCTGAACTGTCTACATTTGAAAGCTTTTATTTCCTGTTATTGTATAATGTGTTAGTCAGAAAACAAGATATTTCCTTCTGAAAATTAAGTAATATATTCAGTTGCTTGAGTATGGACTCATCTTCCTCTATTTTAGGGTCCTTATATTAAAAATTTCAGCATTTGCACCTCATTTCCTGTGATATATGTTTATGGTAGAAGAAAAAGAAACTAAACACCAATTGAGAAAAATGGTTTCACTGTAAAACAAATAAACTACAAATAAGCAAGATTTAATTCCTCACATAGCCAAGGATTTCTGTAATGAGCTATTCCAGGAAATAAAGAAGGTTGGGTTTTTTTACTGTTTTTCCAACAGTTTCTTTTCTCTTTCTGGGGAGTTCTTTAAAAATAAATTTTGGTTCATAGTAATCTATTCAGCTATTTACTACACCTATGTTCAAGAAATCTGAGCAAGAGAAAAACTGGGAAAAATTATTTCCATTTCAAGATTTGGTTTGGTATCCCAGTTTTGGACTTTCAGCCAGCCCTTCTGAGATGCAACTATTCATACTACTCACCTGCACTTGGACTTTAGTGTTAACACAGATGACATTGACCATAAGTACTCAAAATAACTGAACTCTCATGAGTAACTGAAAGAACACCCAGAAAACAAAACCTATGAAGTATCTATATTAAGAATACCCAGAAGCCCTTCAGGCAAACATGCAAATAGAAATTCAAGCTGAATCATTGCAGCTTTTCAAAAATAACTTGAGATTTCAGATCCAAAAATATCTACTACAGTGTCTTCAGTGATGGAAATGGCAACATTTTGACCTTAATTAAAATTCATACTTTCTTGAGTATTTGTAAAGAGTAAATGTGAAATTTCACATAGAAGTATGTTTAAAATGGAACGCTGTTGACTGCATGTGTGAAGTGCTTGTTTAAAGATTTTCAGTATTAATAAAAAAAATTTGTCTGATGATAAAAAATAAGAATACCTCTGCATTGCAGGGACATTTACTTCATTCTATTTGCCAAACAAATTCTCACTGAATTTCACTGGAGTTTTTTCTCTTTATAAAAGTAAATTCTGTCTCTTTAGTGGATATAACAAGATGAAGTTTACTGAGATAGTGAGAAATATTTAATTAAATACTTTTGCAATAATTAATCAATAAACATATAAAGTGGCTTTTCTCCTGAAACATCTTCTATTTCTCAAATTTTCTAGTCAAATACAGTTAATCGACTAACCTCCAGGACTTCAATCTTTTTTTGCTGAGTTTTAATAAGCTATTATATGATTATTTTAAGAGTGCTCCCTGCATACCTAGATTCTACTACACTAAAAAAGTCTATTGTTTTTGACTCTAAGACATTTTTGGTTTCTTGTTTTGTTTGGTTTATGGTGCTAAAAGAGCAGACCAAATTAATTTTAAGATACAGCTGGAGGAAAACTCAGAATGTCATTTAATTTTCTTACACCTGCAGAGAAGAACAGTGGGATATTTTTGACAGATGCTTGTACAATGCCCAGTGATGGAGATTCCACAGTCTCCACAGCAACACGTTCCATGAGTTCATTATCCTCTTAGAAAGATTTTTTAGTGCTCTGTGAAAATTTTTCCAGTGTAACTGAAAGAGTTTATAATTGTTTTTATGGCCTAATCATGATAACCAGTGCAATGTAACAAGAGGCAATTTAGATGTATGTATGTTAGTGTGTGAATAAACAAATAATTTCTTGCTATGACTTTTGAATTGGTGTCTTTTTTGCTTTGTTGAGTGAAATTTTTCCTAGTAATATGAATTATTATGAGTCGTTCAACTTGTCCATTATTTACAATAATTTTACAACAAAATTCCTGTATCATTTACATCACAAAATTATGGCTCTAACTGTTAAGTCTTCCCTCACATCTTATCTTCATGTCCTTTTGTATCATCTCTAGAGGTTTTCTAATGGCAAACCAGCAATCCACAAAAATGTAGTAACATAATTTCAATATTCTATTGTTTTTCAATAGAACTTAACATTTTATTTGCTTTGTGTTTTAATTTTTTTCCTAGATACATTGAAGAATTAAATACATTGCACATTAAATGTTCCTTAAATATATTGCCCATCGTTAAACTGTTTTTTTCTTAGTGATCGATGTTGATTTAGGAGGTGTCAATATGCATAAATTAATGTAAAGTAGCCAAATCCAACATTCACCTCTGTCTTGATTATGCATGAAATACTTTGTTGATTTTTTAATTCTTGACCGACACAATTTTCAGAAAGAGATTTCAGTCTGTCTTTCTATTTATCCTTTACTTGAGGACATTAATAAGTGTGTAATAAATGTGTCAAGTACCACTACTGTTCGAAAGAATACAGGGGCATCTCTTTATTAACCTTCTTCCATGTTGAAAATGAACACTTATATCTATTCTTTGTTTTCCTATCTCTGAGACATTTTCTAATACAAAACAGAACTTTTATAATTTATTCTGTGGCTCCTGTTTCCTTAATAATCTCCTGTGAAGTATTTTTTCAAAGACATCTTAAAAGTCCAATTAAATTATTTTTATTAATGGGCAATAATTTTTCTATTAACTCTTTGCTGTGTTTTCTATATCAATACAAAGCAGTTGGATGTACTCCAGAGTAAGTGAGAAAGCTGGTGCTTTCTTGTTTACCTTCAGTTTAAAAAGTCCTAGTTTAGTTTAGGTGGGAAGGTTCAGATTCTGGTGTCCTTCATTATTTTGAGAAAGATGGGTATTGGAAGCATTTTTATTGTACAAGTTAACCAACCCATTTTCTTAAACATAAGAGGACTTTTGCCCATTTCAGGTGTCAATATAATGGAAGATGTACTATTGCCTAGGACAATTTTATTTCAGTACCCAAACTTTTGCTATGTTTTGTCATGACAAACTTTGATCATCCAAACTTTTCAAATTAAGCACAATACTGAAAATATTCCTAATAACAATCTTAATGCAATAAATTTTACTTATTACAGGAAGGAATGCCTTTAAAATTGTTTTAGTTTGCTTGTAGAATTTTAAGTATGTGGCCGTTCTTGCAGGATCATTACAGTACTCACAAACTCTTGTTAAGAATTTCCTCTAACTCAGTGGTCTATCAGATTAATTATTAGTCAGTATGTCTTCAAAAGTATTCACTTTGCTGTGAACAGGAAATTGTGCTTCAAAAGTTTTTGAAGTTCCTTAAATGGATGATAAATAGCTTGCTAAGTATTCTGATTTCAAGAGACAGTGAGCAGAGTCAGTCTGCATCTACATCAGATGAAATTATAGCTCCTTAGTAGAGGCAGGAATTCATACCTGTCGTGTCTCTGAAACACAAAATAAGATGTGTCTAAGGCAGCAGATCAGCAGTTGGAAGGTGGCTTTCCAGGGTGTCTTCAGAACACAACACAATTTTCCTCAAGGCATCCTTTTCTGAATCTATCCAATGGAAAAGCCTTTTACACCCAATGCATTCTTTTGATGTTAATTTAGGAAATGTGGTGCACTTTAAGAAGGATTTTTGCTTCGTGATCCTAGTGTATATAACTTGAAATATTTTGTACATATTTATACTCATTTCCTTTTGTTCCGTAGTATTAGTGCAAACACAAAATACAAACCTTATATTTTTTATTCTAATTATAAAAAAAAAAAAAAAAAAAAGCACTCTATTTTGGAAAAACATCCTTCTGCAATAAAACAAGCTTCTTAAAAAATAAACATAGTCAAATAGTTACACGTAGACCATTTTGTTGCCTTGAAAAAAGTCAGAAGAATATGAGACAAATCTAAAATTTGGCATAATTATTTTCAACATTTTCTTGGGGTAAAAAAAAGAAAGAAAAAAGAAGGAAAAAAATTCTATTTTGAGAAATTATGTTGAAGATCAGAATGTTTTCAGCATATTTTCTTTTAAAAAAGTACTACAAAAAGTAAAAGTTATTGTGCTGATATATAGCTGCCACATTTGTACTGACAATGACGGCACAGATATTCTCATGGAAAAAAACCTCAAGGAAAAAGAAGGAAATTTCTTATCCAATGGGAAAGAAGGACCTGCTTCTTGTGTGGCAATGTATTATATGTCCTGCGTTTGTCCCTCAACTGACAAATATATTACAAAGACTCCCACTTATTGGTGTTGGAAGACAACAGAACAGGGAAGCAATGATGCTACTCCAATGACAGCTGTATTCCTCCTCCTGCTCCAGAGCAAGAAACTAGGCAGAGCTCAGGGACTTTTCTCCAATGTGCCTTGCCAAGTGTATGAAGCAGATGATTACACTGCCTTGTTTGCTACTTTGTAGAGGCTGGATTGCATGTAATCACTGATAGCCTCTGGTGCCTTATTAATGGGTGAGACTTTGCCTTTTATAGTTTTCTGTTACTGTTTGTTCATTTGTTTTTCTGGTATTTCAATGAAATAACATCCTTTGTGTGGTTGACAGAGGAGGCTTGTTCAACTCTAGCTATAAAAAGTGGATTGAATGCAGTGTAGCTTCACAGATGACACTGAATGCCATATAATTAGGCCCCAGTCTATATTAGGAGAAAATTCTTCTGAAACCTGGTACATACAACATTGTGTGTTTTTAAAAAGTTTTATTTCTGTAGTTCATCACTGAACTCAAGGAGTACCTAATAAATACTAATAAAAATAATTTTTATTACTTTGATTGGTAATGCTCTAAGATTCATTCTATTTTACTACACATATCTAGAAACAGACTTACCATCTGGTCCCAGTACCTAATTTCAAGAACAGCATCAAGTTTAACTGTTTCTTCAAGAGACACTGTTAAATCAATTTTGCACTGTAAACAAGAAAATTTATTTCTTATTTTTGTCTCTAATAGCTATTTCATCTATTTAAGCTAACAGAACCTGAAAATGCAATTTCCTCCTTCATCTTCATGCAGGTCTTCTCTTATCTCAGGCAATGAAAATTGAATGTCAGTCCCATTTTAGTTAAAGTCAGTTTCACTTTTAAACTTGCCATAGTACAATCTCTGGGTTGTAAGTACTGTAACACAATTAAAAAGAAAACATAGGTTATTTTGGAATTGTAATACTCTCTTGCCTGTAGGGTTTATGAAAGAAGGCCAAACAAAATCCCCTTCTATATAGTGAGAATGATTAGGAAAAAAACAGTAAGGTAGTGGAAGGAGAGAGAAGTTTTCCTTTGTTTTATTTTTTTCTTTCAACGTAAAACACCTCTGTATAAAAAACATCCCCACTACAAAGCAACTTATTGGACAGAGGGAGACTCTCTATTTGTGCTATTTTCTGTAAATACATTGTGCATAGCAGAAAAAGACAAACTAGAATGTGTTTTTAATTTAGTTAAGAAATTACAGAAGAGCTTCTTGTATCTTGAGACTTTCTAAGATGACTTTTCTATGACTAAGTTAACATCTACAAAAGGACATTACAAAATGGAAACATGGCTAGTTTTCTAATAAAAATGTTGGTCAACATTTTCTTAACAAACTGGAAAAAGAACTAGGTGCTTATGGAAATAGAAAAAAGAAACAGTGACTCAAAATCCCTTTTCCCACCGTGGGTGATATCCATGGCGATTCATCATGATTAATTAAGAATTTTTTATGTACTTATTATTTTTACAGAGACAAAATGCATGCTTTCATTTATAATTCGATACAGGTAGTTTCATAGCTCATTCATCCACCAGAGATTGCAATTCTGCTTTCACAGCTGAAAGGTTCCATACAAATATGAGTTATTTATATGAAAAAATGGCTTGAGGCATATTGAGGTTTCACATGGACACATGGTGAATATGACCAGGAACAGAAAGAATTTTGATATACACAGTGTTTCAGACAGATTCTAATTTAAAATTCTGCAGGGAAGATACTGGCAGAATGAATAAATTTCTAGCTATATTCTTTCCTTCCCTTGAAGACATTACTATATTCTGTAAGGATTTCATGTAACTCCTTCTGGAACAGAAGATGACTTGGTCTCTAAGATTGCTCTTAAACATTGACTGCAACAGTTTTCTGAAAGGTGAAACATGATGGTAGAATGACAAACAAACACATGGAACCTTCTAAGCCACTGTTTCTCTCTGATCAAATAATTTGCAAAAGAAAATGCCTATACTGTTAATTCTTTTCTGGAATGGAGTAAAGTCTATCATCCACTTCCACTTGAAAATTTTTTGCTTCACTTGCAGGATTCCTCACAAGTATCATGAGGGCATAAATCTCACAACAGGAATTAGCCTCACAAATGGAATAGAAGTTAAGTATTGCAATGTTACTCAACTCCCGATGCTTAACAGACATATCAAAAAGATGAACAAACAATTACAGATATATAGCTAAAATGTGGTATTCTTGTGCTTCCAATAAATATGGGTTAAAGACAGGAATGAGATATTGAAACTACATCTACACTATTTGGGTACAGCAAAAGTCAGAGTTAAAAATATTAATGCCCAGGTAGTGCAAATATCTATAATTTAGCAGACAAAGCTAAAAGGTCAGATGCTGGGGAACTGAAGATAGATAGCTGTAAATGGCTTGATATTTTTGCTCAACTGCTCTAATGATTTTTTCCATAATATTTCTCGACATATTTTTTGTTTTGAATGAATGTACATTTTTATGTGTGGTAGTAATATACTAAATCCTCTCTGAGTGATAATCTATATGAGATCCTGAAAGAGGAATTAATGTTACGTGAATCTTTAGTTAAAGCTAACTTTATCAATTCACCTCAGTTATAAACTTACTTGAGCAGTCTTTATAAACTTATTGCAAGAATTGGCAATTGAATAAAATACGAGTAAAAGCTACAGATTTTACTTAAGAATACTCAAGAGAATTAAAAAAATGGCACAAATGCAACACAATTAAAATGTCCATTTAGTATTTGCTTAATCTGAGTTTTTTTTCCAAGCTATTAAATTTTTTCCCCTTTGCTCTCTATGTTAAAGCCATCTGTGAAAGTCAAACTTGGCAGTCTAAATTATGAATCTGATAAATCCAAAGGCTCCATTGTATCCTTCCACAGAATAATCTGTCTGGTCTCCTATCAATGTCCATTGCATCTGATGCTGCAATAGAGAAGATTGGTACTTTCTTGCTGAAAGATTAGATGTTGCCAGTCTGAGTTTTAATTTACCAGAATATACAACATTTCACTAAAGTAGAAAGAGCTAGTTTGAGTAAAGAAATACTCTATTGTAATGGAGTATTACAATACTTTCTTTAACGGCCACTAGCAGTCAATTAGGCAGAAAATTCAGTAATACTAACTTTTAAACCTGTACCAGTTTTGTCTTTCAATAGATAAGGTTTAATAAAGTTTAATAACTCATCTGATTTGGGCGTTAAGTCATATAGTAGTAGTCATACAGTCAGGTGTGATGAAAAGTATAGGAAGCTGTGTTTTATATGCATTTTACCAGAATTTATGTCTTTCAGTATTTTACCTCTTTTGAAACTTTTAGAGAAATCTCAGGTAGGAGGAGAACTGATCCCCATGGAACTTTGTCAAATGAGAAAGATCTGGAGTTTTCTTGGCACTTCGTGTGTACATCCCTTGGGAAGGCCCTAAATCATCTAAGCAATTCATTTGATTCCTGGCATTTCTCTCAGGTGGAAAAAAAGTGATTTTAGTGTTGAGAGAGTTAACGTTGCAGAAAAACTGTGAAAGACAAGAACGGATGTCTGCCCATCATCATTTATCAAGTCTACTAAGGCTGTTTCCTTCCCCTCTCCAAACATAAGAATAGAGGCTTCCAAGTGTTAAACATTTGTATCTGATAGATGAATTTCCAGTTGGCTAGGCTTTATTAAAGCACTTTCTTCAGATCAGAGTGTGGCTAGACCAGGAGTAACAAGCAGAAAGGGTTATTGTCCCCCCTCTATATTCTTTCCATATTTGCCAATGTTGAGCAGGAGCTTCAGAGTAATTTGTGGTGAAAATTAACAGCCAATTATTAGCTATAGAAATCTATCCTACAAATCAACAGTGATGCCCATACTGATTCTTCTACAAAAATCACTGCAGTGTTTACCTATATAATGTAACCAGCAAGAAAAAAAAAAGCAAAATCTATTGAGTTATTAACTATTTTTCAATATATATTTTTTCAATATATATATGTTAGAGAGAATTTGTTTGAGAATTGAGAAAAGAAATTCTGCAGTTTTTTGCTTCATCACACTTTACAATTGGGAGTAGCAGACCTCATCTCTCTAAGATTAAAGTAGCTTCTGGTCTGATTGATTTCAGCTTAAACTCTTTTGTTTTATTGGAGTTTCAGCAAACTCTGTTGCTTGTGAATACATGATGTTGCTCACAGAAAAATATGGCTGGTTATTTTTTGTTTCTCTGATGCATTATCATAAAAATTTCTACTAGTGCCTCCTAGCCCAGATTAGTTTTCTGATGTGCAGTTCTCATCCTAGCTGTTGTTCAGACACATATATTTTTTAACTAAGGGACTTTGTAATTGTGGCATTTTAATATTCAGCATGTCTGATTGGGAAGTGATTAAATGAAAATGTGACACAGTGTTCCAGTAGTGAATAAAAACATAGACTGATCAATAACATAATGGGAAAGAAGTGATAAAATGTGAGCATAAGTTTGTGCCAGTATGGCACCATATACAAAAATAGCTCCCAGAGGTGTTTTTCCCCAAAAAATAGTCAAGATTGAGGTGGTGCGGGTCGAGTCCCTTGTGCCTTCTTAAAGAAACCACAACTGTTCAGTAGCAGTATAACAGATGTTCAAAAGAATTGTTAACAATCTAAATGTAGGTGTGGGCAGATGCACCATTTCTACTACACATAACTTTGGGGGAGAGGGAGTTTTAAAGAAAATCAATAATGAGTAGATCTGTATACAAATTACTCCTCTAATTATATTTAAAAGGTAGATTAAGATTCTTTGCTTCAGTGACTGTGGTTAAGGCAGACAAGTGATGAGAGGAGCTATTAGTGCAACCATGCATGAGTGGCTTGGCAAGTATTAGTAGATCAATGTGAGGTAAAGTAAGTGGCAGCATAGGAGAGAAGTTTGTGCCAAAGACTTATTCCCGCTCTTTTTGTTTTTTCACTAAAGCCTAGAAATGCAGTGCCATTAAGATAAAGTAAAATAAATAGATAGGTCTAAAAGACATAAGGAAATTATGTTTCCACATTAACCAATACATCAGTGATGTGTTGCAGCAGAACTTTTGTAACCTCTTCAAGAACTTTACTGGCATTGCCACAGGTGGGCACTCTCTGTGAAGAAAAACCTTATGGGACTTGAATAGTCCTTTCAGGCACAATGACATACTGATGAAAAAATATGCAAAAAATTATCACTGGTGGGGAATACTTTGCTTCAGGATGACCTCAGAAAGGGGAATCATCCACATTCCACACAAGGACTGTTTGGAAGATTGTTTGTCTTCCTCAAGAATGTGACCACAAAAATGTATATGCAATTCTCAGTTTGTCTTCACGATTTACTCTCACAATAGATAATCTTGTATTCATTTTGGAATAGTTGTCATTCTATAAGCATTTCTTTTAAAAGGAAAACTTTGGAAATCCTCCATACTAGAATTTTAAAAGCCTAGATAGCTTGTTAGAATTTCATATCTTTTTAAAAACCATCATATGTCACATGCACTAGCAGTGTGTAATGAAGGAATGAATAATAAGGTGGAAATTTAATTGTATTCCCACTTTCTGGAATGCCCAAATGGTATTTCTGTGATTTTCTTTTTTTTTATATTCATATGGTTTTGATAAGGAAAATACATATATGGAGCAGGTTTCCTTTAAAATTAAACATCTGAGATTTTTATCTTCAGGTTTGAGAATATCTTCTCTTATTTTTATGCAGGTCCTTGAACTGATAATAACTACTGCATGATTTCATTTTCAATTACATCTCTGCTTTGAAAGATACACGGGCTGTAGGTCACCGTGAATATGTACAGAAATCCAAGACATAGTTAGCTCCTTTACTTAAGCATGTACTATATGCTGTCAATAGACAAATGTAACAGCATATTGGGCTTTTCTGAATTGATTCTTGCACAGCTGTCTACTGGTGGTCTCTCATAAAATTCATACAAAAAAATGAAAGGAGCTTTGCAGTGTCACATCAGGTACTTCAATAATCTCTTTTGAGGCCACTGTGACAAATTTATCAAGAGCTCTCAGAACCTTCTGGAAGCTGGTTTGTACATCTCTTACATCAGAACACGCCATTTCCCAGCTTATTGTCACTTGCTATGAAGTTTGAAAACATGTGGTTTCCCCCATGGAGGCATAACTACTGTGGAGATGGTACCACCAAACACTCATGAGATTTGCCAATCCTCTCTTCTACTCCCTCTGCCATTGCCTCACATCACAATTTGTCTCTGGTTTGCTAAAAACAGAATGTAGCTTGTCTTTAGCTCTCCTTCTTCCCACTGTGTCTGTTTGGATTGAACAAGTTAAGTCATTGTACATTTGAAGCAAGCCACAGAACTGTAAAAACATTTCAGGGTTAGGTGATGTAGAGCAAAGCCCAGAAAGGACATGTATAACAAGACATGGCATTTCTTCAGAGAACATGAAACTTCCTACCCCAAATCATCCCTATTTTTAAACTTTACAACTAATACAGTATGACACCTAGCACAGTAATTTAAGCTACATTTAGAGTCCTGAGCTTGCAGCAACATTTTACTGCTGAAGCTGTACATAATCACCCATGCTATCTGTGTGTGGACACATGCACTCTCTCCTTCCCTTTATTTCTAGCTTCCTCTGGTTCAATATTGCCTTATTCTTTACAGAAGGTTTTACATAAACATAAGCTGAGGGTATGTTTTCCATCAGCCACTGCTATTTGCCATCTAGACAAAGAAGATAACATTTTCATTCTCATTTGCTTAGGGCTGGTCATCATATTTCTGCTTTAGAAAATACATCTGCTCTCCCCTAAATTAATGCCATCAATGTATTAAACAATGCAGTTCTGTGTTTGATATGTTGTGAGACAAAACAGAACAAAGAAGAGACAAAAATAAAGCATCTCTGTGAGTTACAGGGGACAATCAATTAGATTCATCATCTGTTTTACATTCTAGTCACTGCTTTTAAAGAGAGGAGTGCATAATACCATGGCAACAGTTGGAACTGCAGTTCTTTATGGTATGTAATCATTATGGATTCTTCAGCATTCCCTGAAAATTGATATAAAAAGTCACAGGCGTTGTACTACCTAGTATGCTGATTAAATGACAAGTTTGTAATTTACAAGTGCCTTATTGCCATGGGAAGGCAATCATACAGCCCCGTTTTCTAACTCAAGGGTTTTTGAAACAGGCTGCATGATTTCTAGTTGGGCTGCAAGCTAAGATTAAATTGAAAAGGATAGCATGTAGATTTTTGAACATGGTGTTGACATTTACTAGCCAATCAAATATTGCAGCTTTCCTACATGACAGCAGATGTTGACCTTTCAAGCTTTTCCTATCTGCTCTCACGCATTACCTGCAGAAATTAACATTAACTCGCTTCTTGCTCCTTGCTGCTATTAATGTCAGCTGGGAATTGAGAATCATGAATTCATTTATTACACAGAATGGAGACTTGTTTTATACTCTAAGCACAGAAGGGCTGCTCCTGGGAGCTGGTATTTTTGGAAGCTGCTTCAACTACCTTTGTGGTTGAGGGATAGCTGGGAGCTATGGTGTAGAAAATGTCACTGGCAACAAGAGCAGAAAGAGACAGTGGAGGACGGATTCAAGGAGAAACCTGGGGGCCAAATACTTGCAAATAGGATTGCATACAAAGAGCTTAAAGTCTAAAATGAAACACTTAAAGCTATTCTAATGGAGTTTAAAACTAGATGCAAGGTACCAATGTCTCTGACTTGTTAACTGAACTATGAAAATGTAAGTCTGCATAATACACAGCCTGGTAACAAGAAGCTTCAGGGGGTTACACAGCATTGCCTGAGGCTCTCCAGTATTATACTCTGAGGGAAATATTAACTTTGGTAGAGATGTCTCCTGCAATCTGAACAAGATTTTGATAGAATTTCAGGCAATCATGGACTTCTGTGTTTAAAAAGCAACAAGAAGAAAGAAAATAGGAGAAGCATTTTCTGTCTTGTCCTTTTCTTATGTTAGGAGGAAAAGCTTTTGGGTACCTACAGAAACATTATCATCACAAAGGAAAAGCTAATGTCTACAATTACAACAGCATTCCTGCAAATATCAACTTGTTTATGTGTTATTTTTTGTTATATATGTAACTTGCCAGGGTAATTCATCACTATACTTCAAGTAGTTATGAGTTACATGCATGCATAATTCTAAATTTATACTAATACACTTCAAAGAGGTATCTCATTAAACAAAAATTATCCGCAAGTTACATGAATTCCAGTTAATATTCCAAACTAACTAGGAAAACCTGCAGTCATAACTGGATAGATGCTTTTTGGTCATGGTCCCCGATCCTCATAGAATTCTTCATCCACCCTGGTGTCCTGGAGGGACTTAGAACCAATAAGACTGCTCTGAAGACTTAGAACTGAATAACTATCCAAGCCAGATCCAGTACACCATGTGATGCTAAAGTTCAAGATTCTGAGATGAGGGAACCAGGCAAATAGTAGGATCATAATCCTGGAATTCAGAACAGCAGAATTTGGCCTATTCAGAGACCTGCTTTGAAGAATGCCACAGCAAGCAGTTTGGCAGAGAAGTTAGGTTTAGAATAACTGGTTTTTCAAGGCTCATCTCCCCCAAGCTCAAGAATGGTCCATTCCAATGATCAGAAAGTCAAGAAAGATGATAAGATGTCTGAATAGATGGAGCTGCTGACAACATCAGGACAGGTAATGGATATGATTGGTGGAAACAGAGTCAAGAATATGGAGACATTTTCATGGAGACACTATCATTTAATATATTCTCCACATCAGTGGAGGGTGTGCACTGTTGCTACCACTATAAAAAGAAAAGCTCTAGAAACACATGCGTGCTTCAGCTTCTTTTTACTAGTAGTTCAAAAATTTATGAAAAATTAATAATCTTTAATATTGTACCACTTAGAGATGGATTAATTTGGAGGCTGGAATTTCCCATAAAACCACCCCAATAGTTAGTTATCAATCCCCAAAAGGACCTATAAAACCTATTTGACCCTACTGTTATAGAAGAGCAAGAATATGTTCATTGTGGAATTGTTGGAGTCTGAAGTTCAGCTTGTTCTGCAGGGGCCTGATTGATAGCAATTGCACTGGTAATTGAGTTCTTATTTCCTGTAGGGACTATCGCTGATAGCAGGGTAGAATTTCAAGAAGGGGGGAGCTATGTTAATGATTAGTTGTAATATTTATTCTTAGGTCTAAGACAAAGATTTATAGACATGTTATAAAAGTGCTTGCTTCAGGGTAGAAGTCAATTAAGCAGATGAAGGAAGAACAGGCTGCCTTATTTTGTGCTGTGGGTTTTCCCACAATTGTACTTTGGAAACATTTTTCTGAACCAGAGGGGTAAAGTTAGTGGACAGTTTATGTCCTAGGAGGCTGATAGTTTTCTAGTGTTCCCTGGGCTCATGATTTGGTCTCTCAGATAACAACAGCAGCAGGAACAACAATAATATATAAAATTAAACATACAAATTTAATCTGATTATATTATTACCAACCAGTTATTTGAGGCAAATGTTAGGCTGGACTATATTACGGTGCAAAAGAAAAAGACTCACTTGTCTGTTAAGAAACACTAATCTACATTTAATTTGGCATTCATTCCTATTTTCCCCCAGCAGGAAAGAGAGCAAAATGTAATATGGTTTAATTTTAGTCTTCAGGCTGTCCATTCTCAAACAAAACCAGAGCTTTCTCTCCAGTTTTCAAGTGAGACAGAATAGGCTAAATATTCTTGGTACCAACATGTATTGCGAAACTCAATAATGGCTAAGACCATTTCTAAGGTCAGAAAGAAGAATTCATGACCATTGGATGCAGCTGCTGTTTATGTGGCCCATCCCAAAAGTCTCTAAAACATCTCCTCAATGTACACTTATCTGCTTTTGATGTTTGCATCATGGGAAGACTGTAGATGTATCCATGTTAGTAAATACTGCCATACTGACCTCCCACAAACACTGAGTTGAGTTAGTAGGGCTCTTAAGCTATCTTCTGCCTCCTGGATGCCAAAACTCAACAGCAAGGGCAGTGAATTTTTAAGATGCTGAGACAGATTAACTTGCTGACTCTTGTAAAATGGAATATTAGAATTGTTCCTAAATAAATATATATAGTGGATGAGGATACACATTTTTCTCGGTGACTAAGAGCCTATGAGGCTACACCACACAATGACTGACTGATATAAAAGCTAAAGAAAAAGCTGGCTTTAGAAGGCCTCAGCTGTCTTTACTGTACCTTTCCTTCCAAGACAATTCCTAACATGACAGATTTTCTGAGCATCTAACCAGTGCATAAAAAGGGCCTTCCTGAAATTAAGGTTTTTCTTCAAGAAGAAAGGTTTTACTTTCTTCAAGTAAAATCTTTAAGTTCCCTATTATCACGCCAGCCACCTCCCTCTGTAAAAAGCCACCTCCCTCCACCCTGCAATGGATGCCACTAAGGAGCTGAGAGTTTTTGTCAGAAGAAGTAAAAGAATGAAGGTTCCAAAAAGCTGAGACAGAGGAATGCCAGACAATTCTAAATTACCCTTAGCTAGTTATCAAATATGCTTTCTTTTCAGTTGGAATGGGAATGCCTGACGAAATAACTGCTGAAAAGCATCTCTTGGAAGTTACAACTTGTCTCAATATACCAAAAATAGCCCCACTCTAAAAGCTTTTGGGCAAGAGTGGTCACACACAGACTCTCAATGCCTGTGACCATCTGGCATGTGATGACAAGAGTCCTTTTAAAGGCAGAATAACTGAAAAAGACCTCTGCTCAAACCTGACAAGGCCTCCACAATCACAGCTGAGTTCTGTTGCCAAGTGAAGTTTTCGCATTTTCTGCTTGAATACACTGACTACTCAATCTTTGACTTTATGGTTAGTTTATAATCTGCAGGATGTAGACACCCTCCTGCATAGTTCAAGAAAACTGTCTGCATTAGTGAATTATTTCCAAGAGAATGAAGAAAAACGTTTCAAATGATTGCAAGCACCTGTTTGATTTGTGAACATTAGACTGCTAGTGGTTGTCTCACATATTTCTTGGGCAAAATATATATTGGCCTCCCCTCCTCAGTCAGCATTTTTGCTCCAGTCATTTCTGTTCCCATTCATTCTACCCTGGTGGTTTACTGCTATACCTCAGGAAAATGACAACAGACATAGGTGTTAGAACTCTTTGGAGGGACCTTAATAACAATGTGACAAGACAGACCTAGCTTGACAACTCATTGGAAGCTGGATATAATTGTCAAAACATTCAGTCTAGAAGTTAAAAAGCTTGAAAGGAATGAATGACTTGAATCTGCACTTTTAGGAAGCTTTATATTATGTTCCTAGAGAAGGAATCTAATCCACATGTTTATAATCTCTCATTTAGTCTCCAACCCAAATTTGCTTGTAAAGTTAACCAAATTGACTGTTACAGCATCTTATTCCTTCTCAGAATTATACACTAATTGACTTGCCCCATATAATTTTTTACTTCTGTCCTAACCTTATTTATGAATTTATCAGCATAGCATTTTGTTATTTCTGTAGGTTTATTTAATTTCTGCTCTGAATTCCTTATGGTTTACCAATGTAAACCTCAATGCTAGCCTGAATTGAAAATGTAATGAACCACACTGAGCCATTTATCAGTTTAGGAAGTATGAGAATATATTTTACATGGCATATACAAACATCACAACATATAAACCGATTAATCTATAAGCTACCAGTAGCTGTAGTTCTTGACAAAATTATAAACATTGCTGAATATTTTCTTTCTTATTTTTCAAAAGCTGAAGGTGATGGGTTTCCATAACAAACAGAGCTGAGTTTAAAAATAAACCTAGATGTTAAAGAAATCTATCCATAGTGCACAGAGATGGCTATTGACATAAGAGAAGCAGCTAAATCAATGACTAGAATTCAATGATTCAGACCATCAGGGTCTGATTGTTTAGAGCTTAATTAGTAATAGCTAATGGTTTTGTCTTTTCCGTGCAAAGCTAACAATATTCTAGATCACAAAATCCTGCAGGAAACTGAAATAATAGTTCACATTATTTAACACTCACTGTTTGACTTTTGTGTGGGAAGAAGATAAGCAAGTTGTGGTCTGCGGTCCATATTTCTGATGTCAATTTATGGTATACTGCTAAAAGAATATAGTGGTGTATTATTACCATCTGAATATGAAAGATAAAAGACTTGGCATATGCAAAAACCTGTAGTGAAGCAATTTAAAAATATGATATGAGAGACACTCTAGAATTTTCTTGTAGTTTTTAGTAAGTGTGCAGTTGAACTGTCGTCCATCTGCCACAATGCTGTTTACAGCATACATATGTCATTTATTCTTGATTATGCTTTTAAAGGTAGCATATCTTCTCACATGTTATTTTATTATGAAGCTTGCAATGTGTTTTGACTGTCTGGACCTGTTAGAGAGAAAATTTAAGTCACAGAGTGATTTTATAAGTATATACTTTTCTCTCTCCAGAATTCAGATCCTGTTTCTGTTTCAATACTAGCCTTTATTTTATGATATTGAGAAATTTTTAACTGAACTGGTTTTTAAACTTTTATATATTTTACTTATCATTCTTTCATTCATTTTTTAGTGGCTATGATGATAACAATTCTGGGCACTGCAGAAATTCAGTAGCTGTATAACTGTTATATAGCCAAAGAATAAGAAAGGAAAAGAAGTTGTTTTCAGTTCCAGGCTGATTAAAACTAGGTTAAACTTAATGAAACATATTACCTAATATATGACAGGCAAAATTTGTGGGGTTTATTTATTTATTTTTAATAGATTGAGATGCAAGGACTAGATCTGGAAAGAATAATGTGTGACTTTTCCCTATCTTTCCTGACAAAGATGATCACTGCTTTAAATTTGAGTGTATAAAAAGAGAATATTATGTCTTACATAAAAACATGACAGTTGTATGGCATTATATTCTCTGAATGTAAACACAGCTGAGTTGAGGAAAAATTGTCGCAAAACCACAAAGGAGTTCACCAAATTTTCTAACATACTGATAAATCTGAAGAAATTTTGTTTTCTTCCAACCTTTTGAACCTGTTGGAAAAGGGTCCTTGATATTTGAAAATGATGAGGAATTGCTTAATGGGATTTCTTTCTCGAGAAGAATTTTGCTGAGAATGAAATTAGGAAAAATGGAGAGTTATGAGATTTTAAAAGTACTAAGGGTAAGAGTAAATAATGATAATATAATTGTCGTTAATAATTTACTTTTAAAAATGGATTTTAGATAATTCCATTGGTTTCATGAATTGTAAGTAATTGTATTTGCTGAACCTTAAGGGCTGCAGTCTGTACTTTCCTGTAGTTTTCACTATGTATTTTCCAAAGTGATAAATATTTATTTTTATATTTTAGACAATCCTATTATTGTTCATCAATGTAGTGACTCTAAGATACTTCTTTTAAAATTAAGATATTACAAAATAGTAAAGTTTTTGTATACTGCAATCTATCATGAAATAGGTTTTATCAGAATCAGTAAAAATAAAGAGCCAGCTAATAATGGAGTAGCTAGCTATGAGCTGTTCTTGATCATATTATGATGATAATTTAGCTGTTTCTTTCATGTTGTATACTAACAATAAACATGACCTTCTTATACTAATTTAAAGATAAAATTGTGTCTTCATTTAATTGCTTAGTTGAAATCTAGCAATATTAGAGAGAGTAGCCTTTGTCTAGACTTATACAGTTGACAAAGGTGACATCTATTTAAAGATGAATCCATCAGCTTGAGTTTGTGAAAAATATAATTATTTAGAACGATGGTAAATCTTTCACTGAGTTATAAAGCAATGGTATTTCTGAATATTTGGGGTTTTGTGGTTTGTTTCCCTTTTTTGGTTTGTTTAAACATTTCTTTTATCATGTTTGTGTAAAAGCTTTGCCTTCTTAATAAAGTATAAATATCCATCATTCAAACTCCATCTTTGAGAATGTTTATCTAAACTCCTGTTTTTTCATGTAATATTTAAATTATATTAACTATGAAGAAATGACTTAACATGGCATGAGAAAATAAAGTTAAGCAGCAGTAGATGTTTGTTAAAATTAAACAAAATAATCCATATCTTACAATTTAGCTTTCAAGAGACATGTAATTCCCAAATGTGTTTATAAATGGTTTCATTAATGAAAGAATAGCAATAAAAATATTTGTTAGCACTTAGTGCAGTGCAACAATAGGTTTCAATTTTTCCTGCGTCAACATTATCTTGATGACTACAGAAGAAAAAAAAGAAATAGTTGCTTTCCTTTCCAGTATGAAAGAGAGCCAAAACACTTCTACTCTTTGAGTCATTGATCTCATCAATAGATTTAGACTGCCCAGAGGAGCAGATTCTATTCAATGTCTCAGGAAGTGGTTTTTGTAAGTTAACTGTTGGGTGCGTAAGACTTCTCCTCCTGCCTCTTGCAGGATTAACTAGAGAGGTATTTGTCTTAGAAAGAACAGTGACTATATTTAAATAGAACTCTACAGCTTAAGTTTTGTTTTTTTTAATAAGCATTGCATTTAATACTTTTCAGTTCAAAATAATTTTCTTTTCTTTGATAAAAAAGTCTTCCTTTTATTATAAAGATGAAGTCTAAGACTAAACTGTGAAACTGAAACATTTGTACTTTTTTCTCTATCACTTTGATGGAATTCATTAGAATGCTTTAATTACTATTCTTTCTCACTTTGACATTTCTCTTTTTACTAACTTTATATTCAGAAGTTAAAGAATCTGACTCTCACATAAGCAAAATCTTCAGAGGAGTGTAAATCTTGTAAATGTGTTTTCTTGTTTTCCAGAAAACAGTAAATTTGGACATCTTCTCAAACAAGTCTCTAATTTTCTATTTATCAGCTTTTTAATTTTCAAAATACGACTATGATGAAATGCCTTTAATAAAACATTTTGTCGTCTCAAGGTAGAAAGTCTTATGTCAAAGTATTTTTTGCCACATTTAATTTAGAACATAGCCATGTTTAATATTATTCTGCACTCATAGTTGACATTGAATTGACCCCTAGATGTCTATATTCTGATACAATTATGTTTAGCACTGCCAGGTTCAGAAGTATGCCAACAAAATTTCAGATGTGGTTTGCCAAATTTTTGTCTGTAGAGAATGAAAGTCAGGGTAGCTAAATTGTTATAAACTGTTAGAAACTACTGTTAGAATCTCTAGGGGTTTAAAAGACATGGGAGATAGGAAAAAGAAAAAGTATTTTGAAATCTTTGGTTTCACACTTTACAAAAATATATGCATCCATGATGGGGAAGGTTGAAATGGTTTTAGAACATTGTCATTTCAGACACAAACATGGATTTGACAGCAGCTCTAAATCCTAGAATAGAGGAAAAAAGGCAGCACTTATTCAGAACTTTTATCCTGTGAGGTGCCAGAAAATCACAGAGTGGTGTAGGTTGGAAGTGACCATTGGAGCTCATCTTGTCCAATGCACCTGATCAAGCAACCTCTGCTAGACCAGGCTGCCCAGAACTACATCCATGGGATTTTTGAATATCTTCAATATTTTGCAAATACTTAATTATTGTTTTCTTTTGTTAGGAACAATATAGAGAGCATTCTTTTTAGAGTTTTGTCATGAGATCCAGTTGAAATTGCTAGATGTATTAGAACCCACACAAAAATTGCGATACGTAAAAATCCTTAGTAACACATGATTTTAGTAAAGAGAGGACTGTGTTGTTGAATTTTAATTGGAGTACTTTCTATGAATGACTTAAGGGAAGATCTTTTTCAGAGGTGTTTAAAAATATTTCAGAACAAAATTTTTGTTGGTTCTCAGTTCTCCAAATTGCTATTCCATTGTTCAATTGCTACTTTTCTGAGAGAGTAGTTTTAATTTTCTACTAGACTTATCATTTAAAATAAAATAATAAAATCATATCTTACATGTTAAAAGAAATGTTGGTTTGGTTTTCAATGTGCAGTTATTTTTCTCTATTAGAGTAAGAGAAGGTTTAACAAAAAATTAGTCCAAGACACTTGCAGTAGAGCTCAGATAGGTAATAGGAAGTCCAGCAGATTCATTGCAGGAATCCAGCAAATATCTACAGAATTGAAAGTTTTTCTCATTTCTAATACAATTAGCAACTATATATTGAGATTGATATTGTTCAGTTCCTGACCTTCCTGATAAATAACCATATCCATTTTAAAGAATAGCAGAAATTCATTTACTGCCTCCGATTGAAAGGGATGTGGGGTAAAAAAAATGTATGTTCCTTAGTATAAATGTGGCAAATTATTAAAAATTCAGATGGGTGATAATATTATAGGATTGATGTTTAATACTTCATAAAAGTAAAATAATACCTTGATATTACTATTAGCCTGATCTAAGGACAATTTAATTCAGCAGAATTAACACTGAGTAATCTTGTCCCATTCATTTTGTCTAAGTTTAACTTCTGAATTTCATATACACAGCCAAACTCTAGATCTACATTTGTATTTTGGGGCATAATTTGATTTACCATTTCTCCTGTTTTTACACAAAATGTGCTAATGACATGTAGAAAATTGAATACATATTCAAAGAGCCAAAGAACAGATCTGAAGAATCCCTATTTGGCTGCAGCATGCAGGGCATATCTATCTCTGTTAGAAAAATGTCATTTCCCATATGAGCTGTGCTAATGTAGTACTTGTCATCCTAAGCTGCTTTTTGCTGTGCAGTTGGTCAGCCTATTGCACCTGCAAACTTTCTCTAAAACCATCAAAAGACCAGTTTATGTCATAGCATTTTCAGAGCTCTCATCATCCAATCAAGCTAAAAATACTAAAAAAGCGGTTTTTCTTGCAATATTACAGCACCCCTGCTTCTGCCCCAGATGGAGATGAAGCTGAAGTGTGATTTCAAAAATGGCAAAGAAAATGCGTGACAGACAGAAATGACAAGGCTTTGTCTACAGCGGTGAGACAATGAAGTGAAAAGCCTTCCCATTGTCCCTAAGTAATATGTATAGGGTTAGCTATGCTATATTATTTCAAAATACTTGTTGAGCTCAATTGGATAGTAAGCAGAGAAGACTCACATGATTTCTACATGTGTATTAACCTCTCAAAATGCATGCATGTTTAATTTTCCCCCATGTTTCTGACATCTGTGAAACTAGGAGGCCAATAGTAGCAGGATAAAAATGACTTGGTCATCTAGGTGGCAATGGTAATACTGTGGCAAGAGTTTTGCTTCTTTCAGTTTAGAAGAACATAAAGCTATGCTAATAAAGTTCTAGATATATGACAGAAAAATTCTAACTAGATGTCAGGGGAAAAAAATGCAATGAGAGTAGTCAGCAATTGGAACGAGTATACTGCTGTTAAAGACATTAAAAAATCTGATCTACTTCACACCTGTTCTGAGCTGTGGGTTGAAGGAGAAAACCTGATATTCCCCCTAGCCTAAATTATTGTGTGAATCTGTGATTCCATGCAAATAGATAGCATGAAGCTCTTACCTATTTGTTGGATAAATAATTTTTGATAATAACATCGCACAAGATATCTAAGAAATATTTATTGATGTTGCTTTGCCATATAACTTAGGAAATATTTTTGTTTCAATGAAGAGTTGTCTGCAGGTGTCTCAGTCCTGAAAGAGAAAGAAAGATTTTAATGTGTAAACTGGAAAATGCCACCTCTCCTGAAACATGGTGATATAGAAATGTTTAAACACTCAATTTTTTCTTTCTTGAACCAGTGTGCTTCATGTTATCCTCAGGAAAAAAAAGGTTTGTCTGATTTTTCTTAGTGAATTTACATCACAGTCAACTAATTCCCTCCAATACAGTTCCATCTTTCAATTTTTAACCTACCATCTGTTCAGTCTTACTTGCAGCCCCCTAAACTATTAAAAGGGATCAAAAGCCATTTGTTTTTTTTTTTTTTTTCTGTTGTTCTAGGCATCTATTTATATTTCAAACAGCTTTCACAAAACAAATATTACAAAATATTGATCTTCGAATATCATGGGAAGGTATCTAATGTTACAGTAATCCAATTAATAACACTGACTTGTGTTAACAATACTGTATGCAATGGTAATGAATAATGAAATGAAACGACCAAAAAAATCTGGTTTCACTGCTTAATAGGTATTTCTCTTCCATGTAAGTACCTTTTTGACCACACAGAGTTCCAGTATAAAGCAAAAGACACAGCTGTTAAAAAAAGGAAAAAACACTGGCATCGTTGTGGTGAGTGCTTGTTACCAACCGCCTTCTCAACAGGATGCAAAGGATGAAGCCTGGCAGCCAGAGGACTCCTGCTGTTCATTTGTGCCTCCTCTGCACAGGAGATTTCAACCATCCAGGCACCTACCAAGTCAACACAGTGTAGTGAAGGAAGTCGGGAGGATTGAATGCTGCATTGAGTATTTCATAACTCAGAAGGGCTAGCCAGCCAAACTGGCTAGCTAGCATTCTCCAGACAAAGTAACATTAAAAAAAAGCCAACATTATGCTTATCCTCCTTAAAATGAAAAATTGATGATCCAGAATTCCAGGGCTTCAGTCTCAAGTAAATTTGTAGCATATGTACTTCTACCACTTTCAAACAGCACAGAACCTCCGTTATGGCAATATCAAAATGGGTGATATCCGTTGGAATACAAGTTTAGTAGAGACTCTGACCCAGACTGCTATATTGTTTTTGATATCCATTATATGACAAAATTAGTACAATGAAACTGATATCACAGCTTTTTATATAAAACATTGTCCTGCTTTTGGCTGGAATAGAGGTAGTTTCTTCTGAATAGCTGGTCTAGTTCTGTGCTTTGGATTCTTTAAGAAAATAATGGTGCCAACACACTGACTTTTAAATGAGATTTCTATCTAAGTCTCTTCTCTCTTGGTTTGCCTCCATGTATTTAGTTTTTCTAGGATACCAGGATAAGCAAAGTATCTTTATTTCCAAAATAAATTTGATCTGTTGTGAATTGATGTAAAAGGCTTTAGAGTTCTATTTACTCCTTTCTATGCTATGTCTACCTTATTTCCTACATATTGTGAAAAAGCTGAGACAGCATTTTGAAAGAACCATTGAACTACTGCTTAGTTTGGTAAAATTGTTTGCAGCATTTGCCTGGAGAAGGATCTTGAACTCCTCTGGGACTACTTGTTAAAATTCTCCCAACCATCTCAAGAAAGTTTTGGATGGAGTTTTTTTACTTCTGACAGAATGTGCTCTGAGTCTTGGATGAGTGAAGTACTGATAAACTGTACTAAAGCAAACCTGAACTTGAAGGTTCATAATGGCCTTTGTCTTGGGGAGTAACTGGGTTGTAAAAATGTCAGATATTTCAAAAAGATATCCTTCTGAGAAGAGAACCCTTGGTGTCTCCTAGCAACTCCATTCAGAGTATTCCAACTGAATATTTGTCTTTATTATAATAATTATTAATAAATAAGAGTTTTGTAAAAGTAGACTGCCTTCTGCTTTCTACCACCTATTTTAATGAACAATACATACTTTTTAAATTAATCAATTTTCTTTTAATCTTTCATTTTCATGAATGAATTTGAAAGAGAAAGTTTTCAAAGTGCTTCATTGAGATTTGGATGGGCATTCTGTACGTATCTATTTACCTAACACTAGAAGATTTTTTTCTCTGCTTTTTAATAAAAAATTTTAAATGAATGTGTTTTATAAATTTTAAACATTGCATTTTCATCATAATATTTTATATAGCCAAATATATTTCAGTCCTGTTTTCTGACAGGTATTTCCAACTTTGTAAACAATATTATCTTTCAGTTTGTTGGTTTAGAGGCTAAATGAGTAGATTGAGCAAATAAATTAACATCATTTGTTTTTCTATGCAATGAAAAGTTTATATAAAAAATGATCTTCTGGGGGAAGAAAAATTTTGTCATAATTTTTGCTTCCTTCTTTTCTGTTTCATACGTTGTCTTAAATTGAAAACAGCTGTATCTCATTACAGTGACAAGTGTCTTGAGTTGGGTCACATGACCCCTGGATACAAGCAATCTGCACATGTATAACATTTTCCTAAGGATTCTGTTTTTATCTCTTCATTGCTCTTAAAACTGTGTGTATCCTGGCAACAGTTTTGTCTGCAACATCCTTTCAATGAAACATCAGGACATCGTACCCCTGCCATTTCTGTACTAGATGAAGATGTTTCACAGATGCACAGCGTCTGCTTGCATAATCTTCAAAGAAATTTTCCTGTCAACTGTGTTAGACCAAGATAAGAGTAAAGAGCTGATTTAGAGACTAATCTCTGTCTATTGGTAAATGCACCAGGGCTGAGTTTTGTTGTGCTTCAGCAAAGCCACTTGTGCTGTACTCATCCTGCTGGCTTCATACCTTAGTACATGAAATCTGTAAGGACTGTGGAAGAACTGTGCAAAGTTTTAGTCCTTAAGCTTCCCAGTTGAATGAGATACAGAAGTTATAAATTAGTTCAGGTCTGACGTGGTAAAAATGAAAGTAGTCTTCTGCCATGTCTGCACTGAACTCTGTGTGGTTTTAACAATGAGCTCACAACTTGAGTTCTATCACTGCAATTAATAAAAATTAACAGCTTTACAACTAAATTTTTCAAACATAGATTTTTGAGCAATGATTACTTTAGTTAGACTTTTTGGAATAGATGTAAATGTTGTTTTCAATTTCATCCCAATGTAGGTCATCTTTTTTGAAAGAAAGACCTTCCTGTTGCATTGCTTTTGAGGAGTAGTGGAGGAAGGAGTGGAATGGTAACTAATTCCTCAATACCTGGAGTGTGCCTGGTAAAGCTCAGGCATGAGACAATTTGTTCAGTGTCTTACTCCTCTGCTGAAAGCCCTTCATAAACAAATAAAAATTCCAAACTGGCACAACCACTGACACAAAACCCCTAAAAGCAAGCCATAAATAGGCAAAATACAAATGTTTCTTTAGAAATGCTCACCCCAATTTCTGGTCAATACTTCCTTCCACTACACAGCTTTTTTTTCTTTTTCTTTCTCTTTCACTGTATGTCCCATATAAGCATAAACCCATGGAAATATAAACAAGAGGAAGGAGAAGGCTTCTTGTTACGTTTATTAGTTGTACAGCTAATGCAGTCGTAGACTGATGTTTCAGTTTTTTCCAGAATCAACAAAGCTGCAATGCCTGCTACAAAATCCCCTGCAATGTGTCCAGAATCAAAACAGAAAAGGGCCGACTATGAGTTGAGTGGTTTCATAACTTTTTAGGTTCCAAATACCCAAATATATGTTTTAAAAGCCTTGTGGGATTACATTGGCACAGTCTGAACATTATACAAGGAAATACACAGGAAAAATTTACTAAAATAAATTTATCTTTTGACTAGTCTTAAACTCTATTTTGGTATCAAGTACTTTTAGTGTTAACCAGCAGTAATTTTATTTTGTGATGGCCAATGAGATGACAGTCATAAGATCAAATTTGAAGGGAGATTAAAGAATCTTGTGACTAATAGAGACAAAGAGCAAAATAATCTTAAAACCCCAATGTTTTTAATGTGGGTATGAAAGCCTATTTGAAACACTTGGTATACTTTCATAATTGGATAGAGAAAAAAATTAATTTCTTCTGAACTTTTTTATAATATTATGATCTTGCCTCTCAAAAATATGTAAAAGTTTGATAAGGCTTTCCTTATATTTTTAGAAGTGTTATTTCTCTGTATCTTTCCATGACTCTATCTAAGACAGAGAGGAGGACATTATCTTTCAACAGCTTCTGCCTGAATAGTTTGTAGACATTAAAGACTGACTCATATATATAGAATGAATTAATTTGAGACAGCTGAAACAGTTTCCATTCCTGCAGTCTGCCTTCCTATCTCCTGCCAGGCATATTAATGTAAAGTATATTAAAGTTAGTAGTGGTTTATGTTAGCATAACAGTCTGTAAACTACGATGGCTCATCATCAGCCATGCATTTCACAGCCTGCTCAGACAGCCCTGCTGTGGGAGTGTAAATTTATGGCAGAGCAGAGGGATGGAGAAATGAAGATGGCAACCACTGCAGCTAGACAAATTTAATCCAATGCTATAAATGACTCAGCATCTGCAGCAAGAACAAAACTCCTCCTAAACTTCATTGTAACTGGCATGTTCAGTTCAGCAAATACAAATGATATCCAGTTTAGTTTTTTTCCTGGACATAACAGGAATATATGCTGAATTCAGCATTATTGAAGTGCACTTTTTAGTTCATGTTCTTGAACCTTTCTTAGCTCTGTGTACTAATGTTCTCATGATGTGTTTTTAGTTGTTTTTTTTTTATAACAGCCTAATTTAATTTCATCTCTCTTCCAGAGACAAAACCTTTGGGGAAGAAAAACCCAAAAAATTACATAGACTGTGAATATGAACTTGAGACAAAATTAAAGCAGAATGACAAACCAGTAACTAACAACATAATAAAACCAACTCAGTTTTCAGAGTACTTAGGAAAATATAGAAATACCTGGGTGCTTTATCAAGGAGTGCCTCTTCCTGTGGACAAAGTTGAAATGCTGCTTCTAGCATAACTACAGGAATATACAATTTGTTTAATCTGTTTTCTCAAAAAGACCTTCAAGAGGTAAAAAACAAAAGGCAATTGAATGTTTCTATTTGCATAGGCATATAGAAAAATGGTTAAACAGTACAATTTTTTGAACTCATGAAGATAATGAATGGTGCATGAAAGATACTTGCCAAAACTAATATATCAGTAATTTGGAGTGATAAAACAGCATAGGCATCTCTAAATATTAACATATTTTAAGAAAATTGAAATTAAAATAATATGAAATATTTGTTACCTTTTCAGGTCTAAAGTAACTGTGCTAAAGTTCAAATCTATGTCCTAATGATGTCATACAAATCTGTGACAGCACTAGCAAATATAAGCACATAAGTAAACTGTATACTGTAACTGCTTCCTGACTGTGAGAACTTTTAGAATACACAATGTGATATTCATATAGAATGGAATAATAATAATAATAATAATAATAATAATAATAATAATAATAATAATAATAATAATAATAATAATAATAATAATAATAATAATAATAATAATAATAATAATCTGATTTGTCTTATTTAAGAAGTGAAAATAAATCTAATATTTGCAGAATCAACATCTATCTAACACCAAAATCCACATTTTTATGTATCTGTCCATTTCCAGGGAAACCAAAAACTCTAGAGACCTACTAATTAAATACATATCTCTGTAAACAAGATATTATTAGACCACCACTATGCAAATAGAAAAGATAATTTCTTAAATCTCCTGACAAGATTATCATGACTGTATGGGTTGTTACTTTGTTTAATGATGTTATTTCAAAGCTATAGGTAAAAAATAGTTAAGGCTCACTGTTCTTGCACAGCGGAGTCTGGGGACATGGAGATCCTCTTCAGATATAGTCTAGTGATTTGTATGCTTATTCCCTGATAGTTAAGATTAGATTCACTCTGAATAATTTCTTTCAAACTTTCATGGCAATATGGAAGCACCATATGGGTTTTATAGAGGAAAAAACTAATCATATACCCAGCTGAAAAGATGCACCAGGTCTGCTGGAGGAATTTCCTGACTCATCCAGCCAACCTGCAACTGCACATCTCCACCCACACAAGACAGTTTTCCCTCAGATCTGCCAGGTGACTTGTACAGAAACCCTTTGACTTACCTCAGTCTAAAATTGCACAGTCTAATGAGCAGAGTTTTGCTATTCATTTTGACAGAAAAATATAATTGAGCATTTTCTAAACAGTTTACTAGGTAGATTGGAGGTGATGAAAACCTCCCAGATGACACTGTGACAAGCATTGAGAAATCCTTCACTGTCACAGCTGCAGTGGAAAGAGGGCATCTGATCAAGCCTCAAGTTAAAGAAAAATGTGCCACACCAACAAATCAACTTTTGCCTTATTCTTTACAGAATGAAGAAGCCTCTGTTGGTATTAAAGATACGTAAAAATATGATAAAATGAACTTAGCAAGCATAAGTTGGGAGTTTAGGATTTCACTTCAGTAACAGCTGATTCATAAGGTTTTAAAGCTGGAAGACACCATAATGTCATCCAGTCTGCTGTCCTGTATAAAATATATTTTGACTTAACAGTTATTAATGGAGGGAAACAATTCTGCAAAATTCAGATAGCATTTTGAAAACTGGCCTGCACACTGCTGAAAATGATCACTTAGTTTTATGAGGTGTCTGGGAAACGAACAAGTGAAAAAATTACTATTTATTTTTTTCTTTTCAATAAGGAGTGGCTATAACAAGGTTAAATATATTCTGAATTTTCACATTTCTTGAAAAGTCTGCTTTCACAGAAAGTCCAAAAATGTGCAAACATTTGCACTGTTCATATATAAAAAGTTTTCAACTGTTCTGGTGGCATTTCATCATCAAAACAGAGAGGTTATTTCTGAATATTAACCTCCTTAATTGTGTACATTTTAGCTCTTATAGGATTTTGTATGTGAAGCATCCTGCTGTTCCTAGACCTCCATGATATTGTGCTCAATAAAGAAGGTTAATGACTTTTGAATTTCCTGGCAAGTGCAGATTGAAACAGACCTTTAAAACAGTGCTCATGTAGGGTTTTCTGTGTGAAAGAAAATGTTGTGGGAATTGGGTCTGAGCAGAAGAATTAATGTTCCTTAGTCTTGTAGAAAATGACAGGAAAGTACTTGAGATGATGGAAAACTGGGTAGAATGCCATTTTTTGCACAGAGCACACCACATCCAGTATGACAAACTCTCCTGGTGTTGAAAACTGGGTTCCTATTTCTCAGTGTAGACTGAATATCTGTCTTTGAACAACTATCTTACAGTTTTTCCACCTTACTTGATTACAGCATGACTGATTAAAGAAGTGTAGAAAATAAGTAGCCAGTCGTCAATTTCAAGCTTTTGATAAAGACTGATTTTTTTTTAAATTTTTTTCTTAACTTTGAATGTAAACCTGACTTTAGCAAAACAAATTTAACAAGTGGAAAAGTGGAGTAGATTAGCCACTGTTTTCAGTTCCTGAAATCAGTGTAGAGGCCTAGACGTATGCAAGCTGTTCTGTCTGAAGCATATGGCCTGGTGTGCCGCTTTTACAGATCCAGCATATTTTGCATTTTTTACAACCTGACATATGGGTTGTGTTTCAATTTTATATTAAAGCCTTGTAATTCTAAGGAAATCTCTGCTTCTTCTGTCACCCACAACTGGGGAATGGGAGATGGGATGAGCCAGATGAATTAGAAATTCCTGTGGCTCCTGGAAAAACAAGATTATTTTGCCATCAAAAAATGGGCACTGTCCTGCAAGTGCAAATGTAACTGAGGGCTGAATGTCACCCTCACACAGGGTGTGCCACTGCAAGTATCCTTTGACCTTGATGTTGAGTGGTGCCTAATAGCTCAACTGAAATGATCTCCAGCTTCTTCAAAAGATGAATTTAGTACCATGAACACAAATAATCTGAGTCTGAACACATAAATATTGCCTGATACTGCTATGACATCACATATCTAAGCCAGTGTCTGTTTCCATGTAGTTTCACAAGGTTCCCAGGATATGACTGATCCTTATGGCCCATATATTATGAATCTGAACAATAAGGAAGTAAAATTAACTAATTAATAATGAAAATACATGTGAAAAAACATATAATGGATCACCTATGTCATTGTTACAATTTTATATGAAATTTTACTGAAATCTAGCTTTGCTGTGGCCTAAGCAGTGCCTAAGGAGTGAATCTAAGATGCTTTGTTTAACTGAATAATTGGAATAATTTCCACTGGAAATTGGAATAATTTAACTGGAATAATTCCCACTCCTCTAAAACCAGGATTCAACAAAATAAAACCAATTTGGGGTCATCATAGTCAAGTAAAACATCTCAAAGGAGTGTGTGCATCTTTGAAGCAAAGGCAAATGCTGAATATGGTTGACACAGAACCCTGGAGATAGAAATCCCTTTTGAAATTGAGAATAATTCTAGTTTTGGTATGAAAGTGTAATTCAGTCCTTTTAAAATAATTTGTATAGAATTCACCTTTCAGGTTCAGAAGGTTCACCAAAGTTAGTGGAACATTTCTGCTTCTGCCTGAAAAACCTGATTTTCAATATGCCTTCTACTTATATTACTGATAAAAATGTGTTTGACAGAAAAAAAAAGCTGATAGAACTGTGGGGTTTTTTATAGATCACACTTTCTCCAGGATCTACACTTGACTTCTTACTTTGTGTTGTTTCTGATCAGTTACACAATAGAAAACAGTTGAGAAATGAATTGCCATTGAATATCATATGTCATGATATTGCACAAGAAAGTGTGCTTTTCACTTTTCTAATGAGCTGACTTCAGTCAGTACGAGTACACTTGAACCATTTTTACAGGTGCAGACTGGCTGAAGGAAGACTACTTCACACAAAGCAGGAATTGTTCTTGAAAAGCACATCTGCTGTTACAATATCTTAAATAATATTTACTGCCTGTCTACTCATCCATATGGGTAAATAACCAGTATCACCGGAAAATGGAAAATCCCTTCAGATGTTTGACTGGATTTCTGATTCTTGTAGAACTGGAGGATTCTATGGATCAGGGAGAAGGAGACAAATCCCTTCCCTCTCAGTGCACGTGTTCAGTCCTACCCTGTCTTCATGTCGTGTCTCTGCTCTCATCAGCCACTTTGGGGACTCATGGTGCAAGGACATTCTCCCTGAAGGTCATAAAGGCACGTATTGCCAGAAAGGAGCGAGTAGAATTTTGCAGTATAATAACCTGGAGCTTTCAAAACACATGAGAAATCCTTAGAGAATGCAGCATTGAACAGAATTCATTCAGCTATTTATTCATACATCAACTTTCAGACTAAGACCTAACTCCTACTCTGCTTCAGCATATCACTGTGAGAAAGTTTAAAAGAAATACATAAAAAAGTTAAAAATAAAATTGTAGCCCTTATGGAAAAACCCATACCATTGAATCTTCTGTCACTTCTGAGCTTTACCACTCATTTGAAAGGCTACTCTTCTAGAAAAACAAAATCCATAACCAAAATTTTATTATTTCTGAACAGTTTTGGTGTTTGTTATCAACAATACTGAAACTGTGAAAATTTCAATCTTTGCAGACACGATGAAAACTAGAGAAGTGCAAGTGTGTTGTAGTCTATGTGAGAGAGGCATCAAGATGTTGGAGGGCCTTTCTGAAAGCTGGCAAGCATACCAAGACAGCTCACCCCTGGTCACTTTGTTATTCATGTTTCCTAAGTCTCCATGAAAGGCCATTTTCAAAGTTAACTCTGGGAGAGCTTTATCCAAGATTTTACATAAAGATTCTTATGTCCTAAATGTATCAGAGCATGGAAAAATCTTACTGTGTTTTCATTCTGTATGAAATTTTTGGTAGTTTGTATCTCAGAAGTGTGTTCAGGAAACATTTCTTACCAGCATCCTGGATAACACAGAGGCAAACAAATTAGGAGTTTTGAAGAGAAAAACTGAGCTCCTGTAAAACACCTGAGAAAAGTAGGACCAAAAAAAAAAAAAGTAATGGCATAGTGAGTTAGTGAAAGTACCAGCTGTAAACCATTCATCTTTAAAATTATATTTATCATTCCAAAACTGTGAAAATGTCTACAGATCTGAATTCTCATGCTGTAATAACTCAGCTAAACATTTTGTGTGTTCTGCTTGAAACTGTCAGCAGATTCCTATATCTGAAACCTTAATGTTCTTTTTATTCTTTTTTTCAAACCCTTGTGCTTCTGCTGTTGCAGTTCAGTAGCTCAAATACAGAATAAGCATTAGAACCATGAAATAGAGTTAGGAACTTTACTTTCAGAGAAAATTTGCAAGAATTGCGGGAAAATTGCACTTTTAGGTAAGACAATAACTCTAAACAAACTCAAATTTATCCAAACTGGGCCAGAAAATAAAAAAACCAAATATTGGTAGGCATTTGCAAAAAGACATGTTTTATTTCTCAAAATATATGCTATTAAAATTTATTCCAGAATTTTTAAAGATGTGAAACTTTAATTTTCATATAGCACTTGAGATTTTCCTCAATAAAATGCAACTAGCTAAAAGCAAGGGGGAAAGGAAAGGGAAAAAGTTCATTTTCCTGGTCAACAATTCAAATGAGCATTAAGTTGATGGAAATTTGTAATTTAATCTTAGTTTGTTGAATCACTCATATCTTTCCCTGCAAACTTCTGCTTCGGTTTCACCTCAACAGATTAACTTTTTTGGTTTTTATTCCAGCCACAATTCAAAAGACTGTTATTGCAAGATGTGATTCCCCAATTTGTCATCTTCTGTATATCTCTCTGGGGAAAAAATTTTTTTACACCAGATAATGTCAATACTCTGGTACTTGAAAGCAAAGACAGTGTTTCAGTATTTCACAGTGTTGCTAAGCTTTAAAAAAGATTTGTAAGTGATTCTGTGTTTTCTAAGGCTTTCTGATTGAAAGGTGAGGAAGAATTATTTTTCAGTGCATTGAATAGTTTCTCTGGAAGGTGTATTCACCCACTGGCTTAAGACAAAACACTGGTAAGTACTACTTCACCTACAAAAGCAATCAGCTGCTGTGTAATTCTGAGTTCAGCCTCTGCCAGGCTCAACCTCAGTGATTTTGTTGACCTTTAATAGTAGGGTATTCATGGCATAGGAGAAGATTGACAAAAATCTGTGTCTTGCACATCAGGAGGCAAAAAGACAAAAATTAATTGTGAGACAGGTGTTTCCTGTTACAGTAGGGCTAACACTGTAATTGTTATGAATGTGAGTAATTTCATATCAATAAATAATCAGGCAAAGTGGATAACACTTATGTTTTGTTGGAGCCATCTGGTGCAGCCATGAAATAAAGACAAAATTGAAGAGGACAAGAAAGCATCCATTTTGTTTCCAAGAGTCTCTATATGCTATTTTAAATTGAATTTAAATCTCATGGATTTGCAGTTAGAATAGACACATGGGTTAATGCTCATGAGTTGTATGCATTGATGACTTCTTTTTTTTGCTGGCCTCCAAAATTGAGGAACAGATTTCCACAATTGCTGAGATCCACATCTTGTGTAACATGAAACTTATCTCCTGCTTGCCTTGCAGAAGCTGAAGTCAGGCAAAATGGTCTTAAAATTTCTAACTGTAGGAAAAAAAGACATAAAGCTCACAGGTAAATATACTACCATTCACATGTAAGAAGGGCTAAATAAAGTCCTCTGTATGGAAAACATGAAAAAAAAAATTTGCTTATTATTATAAACAAAATTATTCTTTTAATATAAAATAATTTTATTATAAAATTACTCTATTATTATAAACAAAATTACTCTTCATTTTGAAGAACATAAAAAACCAAAAATTAGTAATACTGAGAAATTATATACACAAATCATTCACACATAGTTTTGTCTATACTTAGTTATATGTAACGAAGGAGGTGTATTTATTGTACAGAAAATATTAAAACTGTTTGAAATAAAGCCTTATTTAAGACTACACTGTACCTCTTTTGCTAGGTCACAGTAATACCTAGCAGAGCAACAACAGAGTGCTCAGCTGTCTACTGTTGGCACCATCTGGTCTTGACTCCAGGCCCTTCTTTCTCCTGTCCCAGTTAAAAATTTTGTCTTGAACAAAGTAGAACAGCGTCAATAAGAAAAACTCAAAGCAGTTTGCAGGGAAACTCTTGGCATGGTTATTAGGTATCTCTATTAGTTGGCCTGAATGAGGCAGAATATAAATTAAAACCTTGATTTACTACACATCAAAGTTTGCTTACTGCCTTAACCATTGGTTCCACTCTTCAACCAAACAAGATTCCAAACCTCAACAATCCCAGTATTTCCCCCCTCAGGCAAGTGCAGGAACAAAACATCTATCTCTGTCTTTCCTTCCTGGTTCTTTGGCAATGTCTTGCCACTCTGTGCTACCCATGGTTGGCAGTTTGGCACTGAGAGCACAGGACAGCTGTTTTCAATTCCTTCAGTTGGCACCATAGACTGAATCTATACTCATAAATTAAACATTCCCAGGATCATTCTCATCACTGAGGCCAGCTGGAACAGAGCACCTCACATCCACATTACTGCACTCTTTCCCCTCCAACAAGGGTGACATCATCCAAACTACTTAATAGGACCAGTCCTTGGTCTATTGAAACTCCCAACTGTGCATGGTAATTGTCTGGGAGAGGCATAGCTGACCCAGAGCCAGAACTGCACCAGAGACTTTTTAGCAGATGATTATGTTTCAAAAGTCCAGCATGTTCATTTCATGGTTCTAGCATTAATGCAGTGATATTATTCATTGCCAGAAAAAAATTGGAATTTGCAAAGAAAGCCTTTCTTAGCCCAGTGTAAGTATGTTCAGCTTTACAACAATCTAGTAGGATTTAGACTATAAACATAGTGTTACCTAAATCCACTCTTTATCAAGTTATTCAAGAGAAATTTCTATTTAAACAAGTCTGGCAAAGTGACAAGAAATTGAAAACAAGTTCCTAGATGTGTTTGTTTAAATTGGCATGCCATTAATAGGTATCCTACAGTTGTGAGTTCACATGTTAAAAACTTTCCTGAAAGGCTCCATTTTCAAGAAAATTTTACACTTCCATTTTTGCACCTGCATCTTATATTATGAGTGCATATCTGGATATTTGTGACTGTGATTAGTTTATTGTTCGTGAAAATTATGTAGTAGAGACTTATAAGTACTAAATTTTAGTATATTTTGCTCCACTCAAGATTGAGAATTTCTGTGATTCATTAGTTTCAGCTAGCTGTGCAATTTCACAGCTTGTGCACAAAAATGGAAAATATTAATTAGCAATTTTCTCATTGTTTGTTTAAGAAAAAGCATTAAAAACTAGCTGAAATAGGTTCCCATAATTCTCTGTATTTACTCCAATGTGTAGAGGAAAATTGCTGGTAGTCTTAGAAAGTATTGAAAATATTAAATATAGATATCTAGCCTTGGGGAGTGTAAATTAGCATGTTTTTAATTGGTTGCAATATTCAGGGAAACATTCCTCAAAGAAAATTAATTTTGGAGCAACATATTTTGACAAGCACATGTGCCAATTTAAAAACCTGTGATCAACTTTAAATAGGTTTTAAAGACAACAAAGAACTATATCTAATACTATAAGGAATGAACTCTGTCTTTTAAGCATGTTTTCTGTGGGATTGATTTCCACAGTATATACAAATCATCATAACATTTCAACCTTTTAAAATAGAATTGCGAGGGGCATATTTTAATTTCAGTTATACTGGTGTGAATAGAATAATTCCTTTGAAGATAGCAAAAGATAGCAAAGTTACTCCTAATGTGTGCCAAGACAAGGAATAGCAGCTTTAAACCAGAAGTGAGTATATTTAAATATTACAAAGAAATTATTTACTGTGAGGGTGGTGAGGGACTGGAACAAGTTACCCAGAGAAGTTGTGCATGCCCATGTCTGGAAATGTTCAAGGCCAGGTTGAATGGGGCTCTGAGAACCTGGTCTGGTGAAAGGTATCCCTGCCCATGGCAGAGAGGTTGGAACTAGAAGATCTTTAAGATCGCTTCCAACTGAAACCATTCTGTGAATTTATGGTGATTCATACCTCTAAAGGAAACAGAATAAAGTGAAAAGTCAAAGAGAATGCAACACTGGCTCAAGCAATCAAGGGAAGAAAAGGAAAGGCCAGAGAAGAATGAAGAGCTGTAATAAACACCTTGGAAAGTTGGTATTCCTTGCTGACACTGCACCAGAGGTTCACTCATGACAAGTGAGGAAGAATGACAGCTACTGCACAAGTGACTTACACACTCGAGATATCAGCTGTTTGGGGTGTTAAAGATGTTGCAAAACTTGTCCCAGATTCCAGCAGCATCAAATAAGAAATCTGCTGCCTAGGGCAATTTAACACCCAAGCACCTGTTTATTTTGCCTTCATAGATCTAAATTAGAGTAATTGTTTTTGTAGTGATTTGAGTCTGTTTTGGACCTTTGTTAAGTACCTTACTAAGGCCTGCACATGTACAAAAATGGTATATACTTCATAATAAACAGATGTGACCTTCATCTGCTGGATGGTTACACATCATTTCCATATTAAAATCCACATTTATGAAGTGGTTTGTGAACAACAGTGCATATTATGCTCCATTACATTTCACAAGTCCTTGAAAAAGTGATATGGTTGCACATCTTCTAGATTCAAAACTAAATTCTACTTAAATTATTTTGATATGCACAACTTGAGTAAAAATATACACATCTAATTCAAGGTGAGAGAACTGGTTACCGTTAGACCTGGGAGAAGTATTCCTTCTGGTTGAGCAGAAATCACCTTATCTGCTCTTTTAATCCAAGTAAAACCAAAGCTTTGCTTCTTCCAACCAAACCATTCTATGATTCTTGAAAATTCTGCAGAAAAATCAAAATGTTTGAGTTAAAGTGAAAAAAAAAAATTCCAAATATTTGCAATTAATTGCTCACTACTCATCTTGATGTAGTCAATAGTCTACTCAACTATACAATTTTGTTTCCTTTTTGTATTGAGATGGATTAAAGACAATTTAGTAAGATAAGTGCATATTAGAACACATCTTGACCTTCTTCCTGAAAGCTTAGTTTAATGAAAAGTACCAACAGTCTTTTCTGATTAAAATATATCCTTATAATAAATGCTGCATAAATTACATTCTGGTTTACAAAAGAACAATTTCTATCCTCATTTGAAATTCAGAAAACACACAGATTATGCTTTCAGGTGGCAAAAGCTCCAGGGTTTCCTGGCTGTCTTTTGTGTTACATAGTCTTGTAGAGTGATAAAGGCTGACAGATGCTTATCAAACATTCATGTAAACACTGCTATCAAAGCTGTGTTTTCTGGAACTGGCTCCATACAAGAGGGTCAGCATGCAATATAATTAAAGGAAGGACAAAGCAAGAAATGTCATGCCAGCAGTCTTTGCTATATTAGAGGACTCACATAGTGCTTTCTCTAGCAAAGAACAATTGCACTAGATAAAAGCAAATCAAGAAATCAAGGATTAAGAATGGAATTTTTAAGTGCTCAAATATTTTTGAGCACATATGTTCAAAACACAATTTCTTCCAAGCTAATTATGTACATTTTTTTTCCAAAATATTGACAAAAGTGTTTCGATAAGAAGCCCCAACCTTTGCCCTCCAATGCCTGACTTCAGACATTTGCTTCATAATTAAGGTTCTTACATTAATTATCATTAACAATAATTCCTAAGTAATATTTTCATGTGTATGCCAAAATATATGGAATAAAGAGTAATGAAAGGGAAAATTCTTTTGGCACTGAATTCACATTTAGAGCTTATTGAGACACTTATTGTTAGAACAACAAAAGGAATCATGCACTGCAGAGGTAACCACTGTCATATTCATTATTAGCACAAACTGTAGTGCTACTCAAGGAACAAAATCTGCTAATTAGGGTGAAGCAAAACCAACTAACCTCTGTTTTCAGATACAAACAAGTTGAGCAGTCTGCTGGTAAGCCAGACATTTCAGGTAATCTAGGAAAAGCATTTGCCCTCCTACAAAGTCCAGGATTTTAAATTTCTTTCTGTGTAGAAAACTTATCAATTTCAGGCTTTTCATAAGAAACAAGAAGAAATATGATGCAAAAATGTTTCAGTGCTTAGGAATATCATGTAAAATGTTCTCGTCATCCTAGAAGCATTGACATCTTCTATTTTGTAAACATATACTTCAGTCTTCAGGTTTCATATCTTTGTAATTAAAGTAATTCTGAAGATAATTGGAATAATCATTAATAATTGGACTAACTAGGAAGTGAGTGGGAACAAACAACCAGAGTTCATTTGACGTAAAATGTATTTTTGAAATTGATACCTGAACTCCTTTCTTAAGTAACTCTTGGACAAAATAGTTTTTATCAGTTTTTGAGACAAGATAGAGCTCAGAGTTAGGATTTGAGTGGAAATACAGTAGAGGAAGTAGCCCTGACCGTATTTTTATTTAATCCTTTTAATTTCTTCCTTAAAAACTAATATGTTATCTTTTTATTCACTAGTTCTGTTTTGTTTTGATGTTTTAAGTCTTGAATCATTACATTCTACGAGTAAAGTTTTATGAAGGTACACCCATGTCACTTATGGTACCCAAACTGATCAGAGACCTCTGGAGCTACAGTTCTATCAATAATTATGGAAATGCAAAACAACTTGTAATTCTCTACTTAGTATTCAAAAAGAGGAAAGAGTGTATCTCAGTGTGATCAGAAGCATAAATTAAAGGTGAATGTCACCAGAAGACTAAAAAATGACACATATATGAATACCTATTTCATTCTGATGTAACATCAACATGAATAATTGTTGCTGTGGCAGCAGATATGCAGTGAAAAAGCCATGAAGAACAGATCATAAGACAAATTACCTGCTTGAAAAGTATTGACCCTCAGCACTCTGAACACCTGAGACCTTAGTTTCTTGGTTTTTTTAATTTTTTTTTATTTTTATTTTTTTAATATGGTGATGAAAATTTGGTGGTTATGATTTGAGTTGTGCTGCCTATATATGTAAACAGTACCTGTATATGGAAATATGCGCTAATGCGTACCGGCACACGAAGAGAACTTCAAAGTTTAACAAGCTTGCAGTTAGTCTTCTTACTTCTACTTCATAATAACATTGAAACAACTTCTATTCTCCCTACAAATGATGGAAATGTTGTAAGTCACAGCAGAGTGGCTGTCAGCAGCAGCGGTAGGGAATACAACTAGAGCTCCGTACTTTTCCAAGTACTGCTGTGCATCACATCCGACTCATCCACTTTCATGTTGTTGCCTGGCTGTCTGCCATCCACTGCTACATCTTCTACAGCAACACAAATCCCGCTTTACAAGCACCTATAATAGCCTTCTTAATCCTTCTCAGTCTGAAAAACTGAAGCCAAGTGGAGAAAATAACGAACTAGCCATGCAAATAATGCTTTAGACCATGTCCAAATATATGTCACCTAGCTCTCTAACAAGTGAGCCCGGCTACTGCAGTCAGTCATGGTGCTTTTAAGGAGGGAAAGACATCAGTGCTGACCTCATGGCTGGGCTGATGGCTGAATAAACAATCTTTTATATTGTCTGTACATAGTGCAATTAATATATAAATGTATTGACAATTTTAACCTAATGACGTTTAGTTGAAATTACTGCATATCAGGGATAAAAAAAGTCAACTTGCAAACTGAAATATCTTCTAAAGTTATATTATATACGCAGAAACAAATCTAAATGGAAAGATGAGTATTTACTTGGTGAAAGAGGACATTCAAAACAACACATACCATAAGAGTAATTGTACGTACTAGAAAAGTTGTGAAAGAAAACAGGTAAAGTAGGAATGTATAGTTTACCACTGTGCCAAAGTTTGTTTTTAGAGGGTAAGATAAATGTATCTGCAATGAAGGGTGAAAGGTATAACAATATTTCAATAGTAGAAAATCCCAAAAACCCAACAATCCCCCCCCCCCCCAAACTCTTTTCAGTATTTGAAATTGATTCAGACACAAAGGAGATCATTATAGCCTCAATATCTGTCAGCTGTCCTCTCCTGTGGATGCAACATTCCTGGGATGGCTATGCATAATTTATACATGAGTTACGACATTGATCTATGAGTCAAACAAAAAATCACTGCTGAATGATGTGTACCTGCAGAAAAGAAGCAAACAGAGTTGAAAACATCAAAACCAATAAGAACACTTCTCTTTTCTACTCTTTACCCTTCTCACCTTTCTTATTTTTCCCCTCTTCATAATAAGGATTTATTAACTGAGAAAGAATAATATCAAGTGAAATTAGGTTTTGTGCAATTGTGTTTATTTAAACTTAATTTTTTTTATATAGAAAAGCACTTTTTATATGCCAAGAATTACATACATAAGTTTCTTGGGAATTGTTAAATTGTTATAAGTAGGTAGGCAAATAGTAATTAGATATTATAAAAATAATTCAAATAGAGTTAAGTGATAATCTAGGTGATCCTTAGATTAGCATAATGTGATAGGTGTGCACACAGTGGACAATGCCTCTTTTGTAGAAATTTCCCATTAATCTTAGAAACTTTTTAAGTTCTTCAGAACAGATTCTGGGTTGTTAGCGAAACTTACAGCTACTAAGAAAATATTATGAGAGTCTAGAGAAGAAAGATAAAAAAAATTTTGAAGAAACATGAAAGAATGGGAGCTATTCAATCTAAAGAAAGGGGTAAGGAGGGATCTGATAAGGTACGTCCTTAATTTTAGAAGCTGAAAGAAGTCAATGGATTACTTCTACTAAAATAATGTCTGACTCTAGGTCATCATGTTTTCTGAATACTTTGCAACACAACATATCATTATGAATATTCAAATAAGCGTTAAGGATACATGGACATTATTTTAAAGAAAAAAAATATTCAGTGTTTTATCTTTTGCTTTCTCTCATCTGATGAAATAAACATTTCAACTAAAGATGGCATGTGAACATACCAATAAGTGGTACTGCTTGGACTGAAAAACAGAAGAGAAAAAAATATGTGCAATAATATGCGATTCTAAGTGCCTAAAACCAATCTACCTAGTAATATTATATATTTCAGTAGTGATTTTATTCCTAGTTTAGGTCCTCTTCAGAAAATGAGACAAGCAGTACAATAGTGTTGCTAATTAATCAAACCTGAGTGTTTTCTCCTTTCTGACAAGGTCTTATGCCAAGTTGAAATCAACCAAATTCTAGCCTTAGTCCCATGATTCATGATGCATTAATCAGCTCTACTCAAGATCCTAGTGAGGGACAGTTATTAAAAAGTCAATCCATTCTCCTTGATTTTTGACCCTTTCTGCTGCTTCTGTAAGAAAGAATTTTCAAATACAGACAATTTTAGTGGACAGTTCTCTTCAAAGAGAGGAGATGTGAAGCTGCCTGCTCTGTTGCCACAGTTGACCACAGTGTGAATAGACAGTAGGTCCTGTCCCTTTTGTAAGCCTATGAAGACCTGGTTTGGCAACCTAGAGGAAACAAACTGGTTGCTCAAGGGTTGGGTTTGCCATTTCATCAGGCCCCAATAAAATAAACATTTTGATTTTACTTTCCACTTTTTATGCATGGCCTTTTTCATATTGAAAGCAAAGAAGTTGGCATGGTCCATTTAAGAGGGTCCATTGGTGTTTCATCAGCTATTGATGAGATTTATGCGTAAATGTGTCAAATAATTTCAATGTCATTGTACATGAATCATTTACAGAGAAGTCTAAACATAACTAAATATAGGTGATGACATACAAGCGGTCATACAGCTGTGTGAGGGCTCACCATTCATCATGCAGTAAAGTGCACCTTTGATAATGGCTGGTGCAAAATGGCATAGCCTCTCATGAACTGAGCAAGTATATATCCTGACATTAGTAAAACTGCTGCACTGCTTTGCTTCTCTCCATACAGATAATTCCAAAAAGCAATTTCCTCATAACATTTCTTCTCGTAGAGTAGCATCTCATTACCCATATACATCGTATTGATTAGCAAGTGTAGCTAATTTCTATGTGTATCACATTTAAGCTCCAAGGAGTCTACTGTTAAAAAACCAGCATCTTTTAATTAAAAAGCTTACATCAGAAGAATGACTATGTGAAGTCAATGCTTTCTTGTGATGTAGGAAAGAGCCACAAGTGATTTTTTGCTTTTTTAGTAGCAGTGTTCATTTATCCCACTGAGAGAGACAAATGAGTTCCACCCAGCTACTGAAGAGTTTTAGAATTTTATTGAAGATCTTCAAAACAAAGGTTTCTTTTGTTCTGTGTGTGTACAAAGGCCTGATCAAAAGCACAGGGAACCAGTGGGAGCCTTTCCTCTGATGTATCCTATGGCCCTTGTCTTAAAAGATGAGGTTTATTTCCATGTTGTCACAAGCTTTCTTTGTGTAAAACTGTGCCATGCTCTGCATAGCTAGTACTTTTCTTGTTGCTAGCAAAAAAATTTTCCAGACTGGTTAAGGACAATTTTGCTGATATAGTACATACTCCTGTTAACATATTATGCAACATAGATTTTAAAATTTCTGTTATAACCTTTAACCTTCATTTTTTTTGAAGCAGAGTTTCAAGCATCCTTGATATCGTACTATTTTCAAGAAGATTAAATTTCAAAGCTTTTCTGAAATTTTGACATAAATTTTGATAAGCTAAGGAAATTGAAAAATGAGGGAGCAGTGGGTGAGAAGAAGCAAACCAACATTTTTGCCTTGGCATATGACACACTGGAATAGTTAAAAAAGTTTTGATTCACATGGTCCTGAAGGACATTAAAAAAAAACCCAAAAAGTGAGGAAATGAAAACAGATGCTTCTCAAATAAAAAAAAGATTGCAAAGTGACCTAATTGCAACAAGCAGTCAGTCGCAGTACAGTCATATGAGTGACTTCCTTGTAAACAGCTATTAGACCTTGTACAGAAATGCAGACTAAGAACCAGTTACTGGAAGTTGAAACCAAAGAAGTTAAAAGCATATTAGGCAGACCTGTATGATTTTTTAAAAAGGGAGAATGAAAAGCCACTGGAGCAAGCTACCAAGTGCCAGCTTCTTATGCTCTTGCTAAATTTCTTGTTAAACCTAGTTATGTTCCTAGCAAGTATAGTGCATTCAAAAAGTCCTCCTGATTTAGTCAAACTTTTGTCATTGAGCTCTATGTAGACATATTTGGATAAAATGTAATGTAGTCAGACATTATATTTTAATGGTGTTTTCTACATTTAAAGTCTATTAAACTGAATAGCTAGACCTACTTTGGAATATATGGTAATTTTAAAAATACTACTGCATTATCACATATAACAAGAGTTCATTCAATTATCATTATAGTGCACAGATTCCGCATCACCAGAGCCTTGTACCTCCTCAATATCTCCCACAAGCAGCTCCTCTAAGCACTGCCTCCTCTTGACCCTTGCAGCAGTCCTCAGACTCTAGATCCCACCATTCCACTCTTTTATAATACTGTTCTTATTTGCTACAGGTATGGCCTGTTGTCATCAGGCCTGCTCCTAATCTTTAGTGATTGGTCCAGCTGCAACTTGTTGGGGGATAAGATTACATTCTATACCACCTTCATTTACCCATACTGTATCCCCCTACACTACTGTGCATTTTATTTTAACCATCCTTCAAATTTCATTAGATATTCATATTCATTTCTCAGTGATGACTGTTAGACAGCTTTCAAGTAAATATGCTATGGAGAAGAAAAAGGTTATTTTAAGGTGTAGATATCACCACTAAGTTGAAGAAAAGCATCCTTTGATGAGCTACTTCAAAGCTTATGTTTGGGGATTTTGATGGTAAGAAAAATTTGTTTATCTAAACCAAATATTAAGGACGCATAATATATACTGAGAATGTCAGTTCTCTTGCCCAGAAATGCCAGACATTTGAATAATCAGTCAATATTCTTTGGCCTAGCATGTGAAGCTCTGGAATGACTTAATGGGAGGAAACTTTCATGACAGCCAGCAATCTGTCAACAGGTTACCAGGGTAACCTTTGTGCAAACATTTATAACACTGTGTGCTTAATTTCAGCCTATTCATTTACTGTTGTTATTCCTTTCCTTATCTTCTAATAAGAGAGATGTGCAGAGCTTTAAAGCTAAGCCCTCAAAATAAAATGAAATGTTGCAGGAAATAAACCCACCACATTTATTATTTAATTATTGATTCTTGTCAGCTTTGTCTTACCTTCTATGCTTGGTAGTTTCTAAGAGCAAAACTTAAATCTCCATCAAAGAGCTATCACTGGCATCCTTTACTCTACAAGGTGCAAAGCTACTAAAGATGCTCTTTTTCCCATGTAATACACAGCAAAGATAGATACAACTTGTGATTATTTATTTGTTTGAAAAGAGCGTGGACATTTAAACCTAACTGTTCACAATCTTTTTCTCTTTTCTGGTATGGGTCATAGCAGTGTAAATCTTGACATTAAAGCATAATCATCAACATCTGCATCTGTCAATGACTTATTGGAGCTACTTAATTACCTAGTATCAATATATTTGAAGCAAATTGATTGTTTTTATCCTATCAAGTATGTATGCAGTCGTTACCACACAAAGCCAGGCTCTCAGGCTTTGCACATGTCAAAAAAAATCTGCTGTGTATTTGAATATGTGCCATCATGACTGCCACACTGAAATATTTATTTCAGAGCATTTTAAATGAAACATTATTCTTTCAGTTTTATGGTATTAGCTAGTTGTTTTACACTGATGATGATGGGCTATATCAGCATCTCTGTAGCTTCCTCCATGAAATCTGGTTCATTTTAATGTAATGTTTATGAAATGGGCTTATATTTCATTTTATATTTCATTTTCGCTCTCTGAATATGATTCTATTTAAGTCTGGCTATATTATTCTTCAATGGCATCTGCAAAGGAACTTAATATCATCTAGCTTGACCTGTATTGTGGAGATTCTTTTATCCTGCAGGAATGTAATTATTTAAAAAAGACTACCCAGTAATTTGCAACTGGATACTATCATACACTTTTCTAAAAGACTTGCACAGCTGAGAGAAATTTATTATGTATTTATGGGGAACTCTTACAGTTAGGCTGACTACATTGAAAGAGAGTGCTCTTGCCTTTCAACTATGGAGAAAGCTTTGGAGGTTTTAACCTGCAGCAAGACTGCCCATCCAACATTCACTGTTCTCAGAACCATGAACTAAAAAGCTTCCCTTTCAGTTGTTTTTTTTTCACTTTATTTCTTTTAGGTCTTTGGATAACACCTAGGAGATGAAAAGTATCTACACTTGAGTAGGGACTGGCATATTTTCTCTAAGAACTTACTATAGTACAGGAAAGTGAAACAGCTGATGATAAGTGTTTTCCACCTTTAGTTACTTTGACCATTCTGAGATACAGTAATGACTATTTCAGCTATACCTTACCATTTTCTCAACTCTGTAAAAATATTAATATGTTCAGAAATGTACTTCAGTTCAGATGAAAAAGAAGTTATTTGGGTGTTGTACTCATCCAGAAAGTGAAGCAAGAGAAACCAGAAAACTAGCTTTTAGATTTGGGCCCCAGGACATGTCTTGGACCATAAAAGAAGACAGGGAAGACAGGAAGGGGTCCTGGATTGTTGGAGGCTGCCTTTTGGTCTGGTTGTGGCTGGTGGTGTAGCTGCCCAGCAGAGGAGGCTGCAATGCTATGGCTCATCCCGTTGGACAACCATGCCAATGTTTATTCCACTGTTGATTTTAGGAAGGAATCTCTGTAGCATTCTACACTGTACTTATCTTCAGAGCAGTAAGGTATATATAATGACACAGATAAATAGCTTGGAGTAAATATGTTTGAAACACAACTGAAATTGTGTATGTTTATGTAATAAGCTGTAATATGTTTTGTGGGCTGTTTGGATTGAATATCGTTCCACTGATAAATGTTACTTGCTCAAACCCAAGTTTACCAAATAAGGATTATTTTTGAGTTTATTTCCAGTAAAAAGACAGTTTGCTTTCCATTTCAACTTCCCATTTTGATACTTCTGAAGGGAAACATGCCATTAGCTTACTTGTGCAAGCTCACCTAGAAAATCAATGAAAATGTTGAAATAGACTTATCTGTACTGTATGAGATGCTTATTTTGTCATTCTTTCTTCCAAATGATTTTTTTTTTCTAATAGATATTGTCTGAAAACTTGAAATCACTGACAATTTTGGTAGAAATGTTACAATTTGACATTGTTAGGCCCATGTTTTCAAAGAAATATATAAAAATATGATTATCTGGTTAAAAATATACACATTTTAGCTTTTTACTTTCATACATGAAAATAATGTTCATGTGGGCTTGACATAAAAGTTATCAGAATCTGTTATCACAAGATGTGAATAGAATATACAGCATATGTTCAAAGTAAGGTAGAGATTCGTATGTTGAAGCAACAATATTAAATTCTAAAGTCTTCAGCATGTAAATCTACATACTACAATGTAATAAAAAGATTTTTTTTTCTCTAGAAAACATTGCAACATTTTGAGAAGTAGACAATAAGGGGAGAAAAGTGCATTTAATCTCAAACACAATATTGTGTTTGAGTCCTGTCTTAGCCAAAGCTGTTGCAATTGTAGTAAGGACTGAAGAATATACTGAATTTTTTTTTCCTCAGAAGAAAAAGTATTCACTATAGATTAAATATTTCTAAACTGAGATAATCAAAACCCACAGATGCAACAGCTGAGTAAGAGAATAATCAGTCTGGAGTTATGGTGCTGTTTAATGTTTCTTAGATTGTTTGTTTACTCTTCACTGGTGGCTTATCTAAATAAGGAGCCTTCATGAAGATGTTTGGAAACAGTTACTGGCACAGGTATGACTGAGATATATGAGTGTAAGTTTATCCATTTGCCTGTAAAATGTTTGTTTGAATAAAATATATATTTAATATACTTCATAAACAACATACAGATATGATGGTTTTGAAAAGAACGATCATAAAACAAAAGAGAATCAATAGGTTACTTCAGGTATTTATTTTATTGAAGGATTACATATTGCTTTGAAATTTTATCATACATCACTTTTAAGTGTGTTGACCCAGATCCTCAATCTGAATAAACCATGGACAGCATTCACTTGACACTTTTGAAGCTTGTTGCAAAGAACTAGAATGTATTAGGGACAATCCCTACTGAAGCTGTTTGCAAATTCTTAAATATTTACGTTTGAATTTATATTTGCAAGTTAAATTTACAGTGTATTTGTTGAATTGAAACTTATGTTTTTGGCTGAGTATTGAACATAACTTAAATTCCAGCTATAACAGCCAGCTATTCTTTGGAAATAGAAAAAAAAATCATCTTTATGAAACAAATAACATCATTTGGATGAAGGAACCTTTTCATACTTTAATCGAGGACTTTCAATTGGGGAGCTGGAGAAATGGAGAGTATCAACATGAGGTCAGAGAACTGTTTTGTTATCTGTGTGAAAGACACCTGCCTTTGGCTGACTTACAAACTCCTAAAAACCATTGTTTGCACATGGTAAATGTGGGTTTGTGTGTGTCTGCCAACACACTCTCTGAAGATGCCATCTGCATTGAGCATGTGGCAGCACAAGGAGAATCTTTGTGGGTTCCAGGGTCCACTGAGGTTATGGGCACGCAAACCACAAGCAAGAAGGCTCCTCCTGAGCATGTAACAATGCTCTTGCTCTTTCTCTGTGACAGTGACAGAAGAAGATGTAAATGATGCAAAACCCAAATGTATGTGCAAACCTGGGTACAAACTTTTATGATGTAAATGTTTTTCTGACTTAATAAACTACTCATGTATGAAAACCTACTCATGTATGAAAACATATTTATGGCATTGACTGCAGCTACCTCACCTATGTTCTTTGTTAGGACATTTATCCTTTCACTATTGTGCATTGAGTCCCAAACAAGATGGCATTAGGATCTACTGGAAAAAAGCTTTATTGATATTTCACATATTTTACGGCAAATTAAAAACTAGAAGAAAATAAATTGATCTAGTAATTTTCATAAGTTACTTTTATTAATAAGAAAACCGCATTGCCACACGAATTAGATAATTAAATATATCTTTTACACAAAGAATATTCCAAGAAAGGAATCAATATTTTCAGTAAATACTGTGATCCAAGTTATCTCATTATTTTAGGTTTGTACCTTTCATGGTATTTGCTTTTGATTGCTGTTTTGTTTCTTGTTGTAAATGTCAACAATGTGCAACCTGAAGTAATTATTAGGGAAAGTGATAGCATATTTGCTAGCAGTGGAAATGCCAGTGTGTCTTCTGTTTCCCCCTTCAGTTAAATGCTATTATTTTTGCCAGACATGTTGGCACATTCTTGCGAGTTCGCACAGTTAGGATGATTTCCATCACTTCCATGGTGATGAAAAAGGATGCTGTGAGAGAGAAAACATTTTACATGAGAAAAGAAGCACAGAGAAATTAAACAGCTTGCCTAAGGTCACACAGGAAGCTTCTAAGAGAGGTATGATTTAAAAAGAAGTCTTCTGAAAATTATATGAAACACCTTAACTAGAAATCTACCTTTTTCCCATAGTAGGCTTTTTCTTTCCTCAAAACAATTGTTCCATGTAATATGTGGTATCTGCAAAGAAAATTGTTTAATTAGGACTAATTTTAGAATAATGTGATGTCCCTCTTTTTGAGTTAGCTCTCTAATGTCAGCTAAAATAAATACAAAATCCAATTTGTTTAAGCAGTGATGTTACACCAAATTTATCCAGTCTTTGTATTTCAATAGCCACCTAGAAAAACAGCATGAACATGCTTTCTCTGAACTCATGCTAGGAGCAGGAAATATTACAAAAGTATTCTAATGAGAGTCAGCCTCTTATGAATTGATGTTTCCTTGGATGGAATTGACTTCAGAAATTATTAAAAGTCAGTTGGATTTGGGGAGAAAATTCTTATGAAATACTAATAAATTTTTATGTACAAAACCATATATATGATGTATATTTTATATGCAATATTCAGTAGACTGTTCCATAACACAAATAATTTTCTCAAAGATTGATTTAATTATATTGTTACAGCAATCAAAATTATTAAAACTTGAAAATAAATAAACAAAAATAGTGTCTGTCAAAAAAATTTAATCCCAGAATATCAAAACTTAGCAACTGGTGGCAAAACTTTGCAGCAACTTTTTCTGGATCAGAAATTTAAAACAATGCCTAACTTGACAAAAAGGGAAGCTGCTATTTAGATGATCAGATGTTGCTTTTCACTTCAGCTACAAAAAGATGGTAACATTTTCCAACAGCCTCAACATCCCTTACCCCACTCTAGCTGGCAGTTCAATTTTCAACAGTTTGCCTTGAGTTTAAGACAGTACTGTGTCCATTGATTAATTTCACTTATCTCCTCAGAGTGCAACCTGCCCACATCTACTTATTCTTTTTCTTTTTCTTTACATTGTGGGGTTTTTATTTAGCCAGGTAGTTCAGCATCTCCTATGCATCTGTTCTTTTATCAATGGCTCCTCTTCCTAACTGCACGGAGATACAAGATTTCTCTATTTTCAAGACCTATGAAAATGAGTAGTGTGGTGATTTAATCCCATGCAGACACTTTCTCGTTCCTCACTTCCACCAGGTGGGTTGGAGAGGAGAATTGGAAAATCCATGGATAAAAATAAGAACAGTTTTATAATTGAAATGAAGTAAAATAGTATCATAATAATTGATAATTATAAATAATAAGGATAATAGTAATGAAAAGGGAGATAACAAAAAGAGGGAGAGAAATAAAATTTAAGGGTAAAAAACCAGTGATCCACAAAACAATTGCTCACCACCCCCTGACTGATCCCCAACTTGTTCCCAGACAGTGATTGTTCCCAGGCAGACATTGATTGATTGACAGTGATCGACTCGTGGCCAAATTCCCCAAGCTGATTTATTGGGTATGATGTTCTGTGATATGGAACACTGTTTTGGTAGGTTTGGGTCAGCTGTCTTGCCACACTCTCCTCCAGCTTCTTGTGAAGGTACTTGCTGGCAGAGTATGAGAACCTGAGAAATCCTTCATCTAGGCAGGGTAAGCGCTACATGGCAACAGCTAAAACATCACTGTGTTGTGTTATCAACATTATTCTCACACTGATTCCAAAACACTGCGCTGTACCAGCTAGGAGGAAGAAAATTTGAGTTGAGAGTTCACAGCTGTAAAGGAGCAGGATGCTGTTTCACATATGAACCTTGCTGAGCATTTTAAGGCTTTAGTGGTTCCATGTGTCTCCACATAGTTGACATTGTAGCAGATTGGTTTAGCAATTTTTCTTTTAGTACCTTCAATTCAGAGGAAAATGCAAGTTCAGTTTATTCTCATTTGTGAATGTCCTGGAAGAAGTAGAAACCAGTATAATTGTAATTTACAGACCATACGGAGACCTGAAGTGTCACTCTTAATTATAGTCACAGAAACCAAAACAAAAGGGCAAAAATTTATCATTATGCTTTCTAATCAGCTGAAAAATAATTTTGATAATGTTATCAGCAGATTCTTCGAAGTAATCCTATTATTTTTGATTAAGAATAAATGATTTTTTTTTCCATACAAGATGTGAAACACTGTGACTAAGATTCTTAATAAACTTTTCAGTTTAAATTATCCAGTTACTTTAGTCAAGTACCTGTCTAAATAGGTTAAACTGTATGTGGTAGAATAACAATGAACATGTTTTTCTCTGACCATCACAGTGATTTGATAACCCCTCATACTCTCCGTAATGGCAATGGTATGTTTTCTGTTCCTTTCATTCTGATTACTATAGGAGAGGAGGATGAAGAATTTCCTGCAAGTCAGGACAGAAGGAAAGTCAAATAGAAAGCTGAAAGAGAACTGAGACAAGGATAAAGGACAGTTATTAAATTTGTGAACTCTATCAGGGGACAAGAAGATAAACTGTATGACTGACTAGAACTGTATTGGAGTCTGACATTTCATTTTATGCAGGTCTTGGTTTGATAAAGGTAAAACATTAAATAACAGCGCAATTCCACAAAAGCAGTTAACACATTCATTGAATATCAAGATGGCTAAAGGGCTTCTCTTTTGTTGCTATCTCATGTCTTTATATGGGGCAAAATAGTACAGGGGCTCATGACTGAAGATCAGACTCTCTGCTGTTGCAGCAAGTTTATTATAAGATTCCTTTTTTATTGCATACAGGACCATAATGTCTAGCTGACAGTTTTTGTCACTCAATTTGTAGGGCTGTACTCACTTAACAATTTTTTTAGTCTATATGTACTCAAATAAAAAAAAAAAAAAGGAAATGCATAAAGGAATGAGCTGTAAGCTCACCATTAGCTGAAGACTGAATAAGTGCTGAAATAGAGAGCAAAGGGCTGAGATGAAATGCATTTGAGTGTGAAGAAACTACAATTGGTTGCAAAGTTAGAAACTATTTTAGGACACAGTCAGGCACCAACACCATCTGTTTGCTAAAGAAAGAAAAAGAGAATAAAGAGGATACGATTATTTGTCAGGTGGGAGTATGGCAACACGGCTTGAAGCCCTGACAGCCCTAGACTGAGGCTGTCCAGCCTGTATTCTGTAAAGCCAGATTACTAACTATGCCAAGTCCTTGATGGAATTAGTCTTCCCAACTGCCTCAGATTTAGGGCATGGGGAAAACTAGCCCAGCAATCAGTAGATTTTCTGCCAGAATGTGAAAACATGGGTTTTATTAAATATTTATGAATGGGTATCTTTCTGTGAAGAATACCTTTATTCTCTATTTTGCTAAAACTTTTGCTTGTTAATAATTACCCCCAAAATACATAAAATTTGTTTAAAATTTTCTTACATATGGAGAAATTTCAAATTATGTAATGTACAGTTTGATATTTTTATGCAGGCATTACAAGAAAAAAGGGTTTTGGTGGTCCTATTGTAGATCCTAGATCCTGAGTAGATTAAGGGTGAAAGAGAAGTGTCTCGATTGTTCCTCAGTATAGTCTAAAAGGTATGATGTCCTTTAAAACACCGTTAAAGCTTACATTGTATCCACATAGCATGCACCTACACTACTGACTATTTCTACAAAGAAGAAGGTAGGAATTTTTTTTATAATCCCATGATTATAGGGTCATGTTGTGCAGCTGTACCTAATTGGCAATGCTAATTAGATTTCTGTACAGCTATCCCAGGTTATTTTGCTGCCGTACTAAAATCCTCCACGCATGTAGAGAGCAAAATGTTGGAAGGTTATTTTTCTACATTGCAAGTAGTAATTTCTGGATGATGTAGTAAGGCACAGTATCACTCTTAGCCATGAGGGAAACCTTGAAAAGTGCATAGAAACATTCTACAGTGCACAGCAAACAGTTAATCCAGGCACAGTTACAACCTGAATCTACAGCTAAAGAGAGCCATTCCAAAGCAAAAAATCACCAGTATAGATGCACACAGAGCTGTATCTCAAGATAGTTCTCATCCTATCATAAAATAATGGAACTCTACTTCACAGCTGAGTGGGAAATTCTGGCTATTTCTTCATCATCAAGTAATTTGGCCATCGGACTTGATCCAGCTACTTCCCTGCTCCTATTTTACACAAGTGTATCACATCAGTTCCCAGCTTCCTTTCAGAGCAAATCAACCTAGCTCCCATTTAAACAAGTGTTTCTTTAGGTGGATGTTCTCTCCAGGGATCCTTCTTGGTAGGCTCTATCCCAAACATCTGGGTCTTTTAACTCCTTATAATTCTTCATGCTCATCCATAGAGGTCTTACGGCAAATCAGTTGTGTCCTCCATCCCCGCAACTGATAAATTTCTATTAATTACTCATGACAATAGAGGAACCATAAGTACAGTAAAAAGAAGGTTTTAAACTCAGAGGAACACCACAAGGAGTTTGGAAGAGACCTTGGCCGAGTTATACACGAAATGGAGGTAGCCTGCACAGTCTAGTGTGTCCAGCCTTGGGCAAAGTGGAGATCGGCCTTTGGCCTGGGGATCCCCAGATCCCTCTGTGGCCTGGGGACCCATGGAATCTCTCACAATTAGTCTTAGCCTTCGGTGTGATCAAAGAGGAAATCCTTTGATCCATCCTTCACATCCTTGCTACTATCATGTGGCTTTATTTAACAAAGATTGTTTAAACAAAATAACCTATAAAATCTATAAATTGAAGTGACACTCTTAGTAGGCAGCTTACTTGATTTCATTGTGATTTCTTTATTTGCACACACACTTTATACACAGACTGCTATTATTCATTACTTTTGTTCAACTTTTCAACCAAACTTAAAAATGCCACAGATGATTAACATTTTTCATCTGTACTGAATCCAAGCAAATGCAGTAGATTTTTTCTTCAGTGTAATTTTTTGGTCTCACTCAGAGTTCAGCCTGACTCTTGACAGTCCAATCCATTTAAAACTTGCTTTGCTGACTTATTAAAGTACACACAAAAAGGAATGTATCTCTCTGAGGTTCTTCTTTCAAATACCATTAATTTATGTTTTTTCTTCACTAATTTGAGGTTCACAGTTTGCTGTAGTCCCCCAGAGCAAAAGGTGTAGCACATAACTCAGGATCTTACTATGTTTTATCCTGCTGTACTTGGAAATACCAAATCAATACATAGGGCAGCTTAATCACTCAGATGCCCTTCTTATCTGAGTAGGGAAATAAACTGAGTAGCTGAGTAGCTTAGGCTCATTAATATTGAGAACAAGCATGACCAAATCATTATGTTGTATTAAATTAATCTCTGTACTGAACTCAGTAACCTACATTTGGCCTCATATCTTTACTATGACATCAAAAGAATGAGAATCCTTCTGCTTCTCTGACAATTTATTTCTGTGGTAACTTGTAACATTATTTTATTTACCTTTTTATCTATATCTCCCCATTTCTTGAACTGTTGCATACGCTGTTACACTAAAGCATATGGCTGAAACAGACTTATGTTTTTATTTTTGTTTTGCAGTACTGATGGGTTATTTGAAAAAAGTCTAATTTCAGACAACAAGTCTTGCATAATTAGAAGATATTGAGGTCCATGGTTATCCTGTTTGCCTTTTTCTCTTTTGGAAGTGATATCCACCACAGTGGGAAAGGTGCTTAGGTCTAGAAATAGGCTATCCATGAAGCATCAACAGAAATGTGTGCAGCAGAATTCAAAATAACTTATTTGTATGAGTATGCATGTATATGTACTGCTTGTCATCCATTGAAATAGATGAGAAATTGCTTCTACTTTTTTTTTTCCCAAGAATTCTATAAAATGTACAAAAAAGTAATAAAGAGGACTATAGCTAGGTACTGACTAAAAAGACATGTTTTTCTATAGTGTAGAATAACTTATTCTATAAAGCAAGGTTTTCTTTTTGCAGTTAGAACTTTTGAGAAGGCTGGTATAACACCGGTTTTTGCATGCTGTATTTAGACATTTAGAAGACAATATCAGAGGAAGAGAAACATAAAAGCAAACATAATGAGTTTGGCATTTGCAAAACAAATTTTCATAAAATCAGCAATTCTCCATATGTGCCACAAAAATTTAACTTGAAAAACACTTGAAATTAACCATCTCTAAAAACAGTGGAATGAACTTGCTAAAGTTACCTGAGTTAATGCATGAAAATCACTGATAGTTTTGGTGAATTATTATGCTAAATTTAATTTCATATAGAGACAGACATATAATTCAGCCAGGCATGAAAATTATTTAGAGTTTTAAAGCTTTCTAGTCTTGAAAAAACAGTACCCATGGAATGTTAATTAATCAGATTATATAAATATTTTGTTTTTCAAAATATTACCAAAAGGTTGCACGCTTTGATTGCAATATGCCCTGCATATTAAAAGTTCTCGGGATAAATTTCAAAAATAGCTTGTACATAATATATGTGTGCCTGTATTCTGAAATTTTTCACATGAATTGCATGAGGAAATTTGAATGTTTTCACCACATAATATTCTGGTTAGAGTGATGCCATGTGTATACTGAAGGTGTAACTACTGAGGTCTAAAGTCAGGCTCGATATTGCAGATTCAAATATATGTGAATCTGTCAACTACAATAGTAGTATCATTGCATGTGTAGACAGATTACTATTTTAATTCCCACCAGGCACTTGAGAATTTCCCAATTCAAGCTTAAAACTGAGTAAAAATATTTCCAGTGAAAAATTCAATTTTGTTGAAATTAGAATTTCATATGAATTTATATTATTTTTTCAGATATTAAAACCTGAAGCTTGCTTTTATAGTTTGTAATGGTGATATAATTAAAAGAAAGTATAAAAGCTAAAAATGTCAGATATTGGTTATATCTGTTATGCCTATACACATTTATTGTTGTGTATAGTTACGTACGTGCATCTTTACAGTGGGATCTCTGAATAGGTGATATACATTTGACTTTGTATCTTAGTGTAAAAAAAAATTACATTTTAAAATCTCAGCATTTCAACCAAAAATGGAAATTTGCAACTGAAACAGGTTGTTGTACAGTATTTTTCTATGCATGGAAAATACCTGCCTGAAAAGAGAGACAAGATATTCTCACAATAGGAGTAATTGTTGGACGTGCCAGTAAAAGTTTGAGAAAACCTGAGCTTCAGCACCTAACCTAGGCTTACAAGCCAACTAGCTTTTAGCAATAATTTTACATTGTGGGCAAAAGTGTGGATGAAGTCATCACTTTTGTGTTGGATGCAATGAGGTCAACCAGATGCTATCTGATGCTCTCCACAAAATATTACTTTAATCTTTCATTTTTTGATTTTAACTAGCTTTAGTGTAATTTATTCTGCTAATTAGTAAGGCTGAAAGATAAACATTCTAAAAAACAGACTTTAAGGAATAATTAAAGAAAAAGAGGGCTCTGAGATGGAGCTGAAACAGACATGCAATTCATGCTAGAAAACTATAACAATAGGACACAGAAAACAGAATTAACAGAAATGTTTTTGCTCATTTTAATTCCCCTTTCTTTCTTTTGTAATTTTTTTAAAAATTAAAACAATTGCTTAAGGAAACTAAGATTATACAAGTGATAAATTGTTGCATATGCTGTGTTTGAAATTTTCAAGAGGAAAACACAATTTATTTCCTTTTTTGGACAATTTGGGTTTCGTGGTATAAGGAAGAAGGATGACTCACAAAAGGATGAGGAGAGGCAAGAGGAAGCAACAAATCCCATAAAAGTAACTTCTTTCAAAATGGAACTTGATCAATGCATTATGTAATGTGGTTATCTTCTCTGGCACTGGCAAGGGAATGATCTCCATGACCAAGAAAGTCCCTTTACGATCCAATGCACTCCAGTATCTATCATTTTAAGTTTCTTCAGGGATCACTCAATTTTAAAGATGGTGGTTGTAATTGAACTGTAAGCTGGTAAATACATTCAGTAAGAACAGGAGATAGCAATTCCTTATGGAGTTCAAGTTGTTCTCAGAGCACAGAAGTTGGAAATTTGCATCTCAAATGGTTGAATCTGGAGCACAGTTAGGGTGATAATATAATTGTATTTTTCCTTTTATTTGCACATTTACTATCCAAAGCTCTGTTCAATTTTGCTAACTGCAACATACAGGAGATTTTTTCAATCATGGGTCCTGATTTTACTAAGATGGCTCTCTCTGAATTTAGAAATAAACCAAGGTCATGCTCTGAATCAGGACACACTTTCAGCTTTTCAAGCTGCTTCATGAATGTGAACTCCACATAGATTGGGATTTATGCTGCTTGAAAAACTTGGAATGCAGCAATACGAAGCACTTTCCTTATTTGGAGTGAACACTTTTTCTGACATCATATCCTAGACAGTCTGTCTCACAGCTGTCTGGAATTGAGCATGAAACCCTTCCTGACATCCTTTCATGGTTGTGTAGAAACTGCACCTCATATATCTGACATAAAGGCAGGCAGTTAAAATTGTTATGTTGGGAATTTGTAGAAGGAAGCATAATGGAAACATACTCCAGCAGAATACTTTTTCTCTAAGAGTGAAATGGAAATAAAAATAGAAATCTTTTACTAAGAAAAAAAAGTTTGAGAAATAGAGAAATAAAGAAATAGAGAAATAGAAAATCCCATTAAAGTGTTTTCTGTTAGCTGAAGTTGCAGCTGGAGTTTAAATCATCATCAGTGCACTTTTCATTACAGATCACTGCTACTTTACTGCAAATCATTGCTACATTTTATAGGAGTGAAATTCCATAAAGGAGCATACATAATAAACTTTTTGGTTTCACGTCAAAGTTGAATAATGTTTATGACTTGTAGCATATTTGCCCTTGATGTTATCTTGCAGATGAATATTTTTCTTTATTTTATTAATGCAGTATAACTTTATCTTTTTCTTTATAGTTAGTACAGTCATTAGGCAGTGACACTAATACTGTTAAGATGTTATAGATATACAAATAATAAAAGTGAAGAAGAACAATTTGGATTATCTTCTCTGTTTCTGGACTTAAATGATTTCAGATTTGATTGAAAATTAATTTATGTATTAAACAGGCAGCAGTAGGGATGATATGAAAAGGAATTACATGGGCTCTTGATGAAAATCTTATTTTAGGAAGCGTCTTATCTTCAGTCAGAGGTAAGCACTGAAAAACAGCTTTACAACCAGTTTCAGGAGACATTTGGAATCAAGTTTTCTGTTGTTATTTTGATGTATTCATCCTATCTCTTCAGAAAGGAAGACACATATGCTAGGAATTGTTCCAATCTTTTTGTAAAGCTCCGTATGAATAGTTTGATTTAAAAAAAATTTGGATAGGGTAAAATTAATTATTGGGCTGAAAACAATGACTCCTCTACACTTCAGCTGTAATTATATCACCAAAACCACCAAACAGAATGAATTTCACCTACTGATTGCTGAGTATAATTTTAGTCTGGAAACAAAAATATGGCACGTATCATCTCATAGTTTGCAAAATAATTTTCACCTCTTCTTTGGATAGAATTTAAACTGCTTTTACAAAGAGCAGGATAAATATGCAGTCTTTTTATTACAGAAAGTTTGTTTCTTTTCAGGTCTCTAACAGCCTTTTTACTGAAATGTTGTAGTGCATACTACATTGCATAGGAGGAGTTTTGACAGTAAATTATCAAAGTGAATGCAGGTTTAGGTACAAGGGAAATTAAGAAGGCAACAGTTTCTTGAATATCATCCATATTTGAGATGGGAAGGATCATTTTAGAAATATGAGAAAAAAATCCATCATTTGAAATAAATATAGAAAAGGCAAATTCCAAAAGCTAACTAACCTTATTAGATTATCTAACAAAGCATCTATTTCATACATTACAGTAATTTGTGCTCTTATGGCTGCAGAATCTTTTGAAGTTATCTTATTGTACCTGAAAAGAATGTTTATGTTTGTATTTGCAGTGTCAAGACAGGGTTCACAGTAATTTTTTTGAGAACCATAGGTAGGTATTTCAGTGCATCATCTAGTCAACTAACTTCCAATTTATTCATTGCCTTCACCTATTCTCTCAGTGTTAGATATGCCAGTAAAATTCAGTAATGCAGTCTTTACATGAATTGACAGGTTGAATAAATTTCATCTACCAGTTGTCACCTACCTCTAGCCTTCACTTTTTTCTTTACAAGTCATCCCATACATAATTTTAAATTTAAGTGTTCTTAAAGTTTTTGTAATTTTTTTTTACTTTACCAGAGAGAATATATTAATGATAAACCCCCAAAATATAATATATACAATTATGATAGCTATACAAAGTGATCTTTAGTGTTAAAATATTTATTAGTTTTTAGGGTTGTCTTTATAGTTTTACTTTTGACTGTTTTCTTACATTAAGGTGGGACTTCACCTCAAAGTCTTTGAAAATGTTAGTAACGTTCAAAATATAAAATTTATAAATTGTTCCAGAATATGTTTTGTTTAATGTACTTTACGAATAGTGTTTTGCTGATTAAGAAAAGCATTTATTTTGTTATACATGACATACATACTTTTCCCCCACTAAAATACTCTATGAAATTCAGACAAACAATAAGATCAACTTATGGGCATAAAGTAGAAGACTGAGATGATCAATGGTTCAAAGGAACAAAATATTAACTGCAGTAAATTAAATTAATTAAATGCATATTGAAAGAGGTGTGTACAATGCTAGTGCCAAAAGGCATATCAAAAATCAGCAATAGCTGCCCCTTTCACACCTGCCAAATATCCATCTCATTCCAGGTGAGAGGGGAAGTGGGGCTGGTGCCCTCCTACCTCAGCACTGGCTCAGGACCCACTGCAAAGCAGCTGCTCCAGCTCCTGCATAGGGTATCAGTCTGCAGAGGACCTGCATCTGAACAAATCAGGTTTGAGAATTGCTGCTCTGACATTTGGGCTGTAAATTTCTGTATGAATCAGTTGCCTTCTCCCTGTCCCTGCAGGGTCTGGAACAGGGAGAAGACACAGAAGCCATGATGTCCCGCCATGATGTCCCACCCTGTTGTTACACCTTGCCTTTGCCAAGCAGTCACAGTCACCTGGCTTAAAGCTGATCATGGGTCCTGATGAAGATCAGGAACTGGGCTTACAAACAGCTACTTCTAAACACCACAGTCTGCCTGGAACAGAGTAATTCGAAATACCAGTGTTTCTCCCCTGAGAAAGATGCTGCGTTTTTTCATTCACGGGAAAACCACATGTACTGCTATTGCTAGAAGCCATTGTCCAGTGAGAGGGTTCTGGAAATGAACTGTAAAAAGGCCCAAAGTTTTTTTTAATTCCAGGTGTATGGGACAAGGTCTTCAAGAGGACAGTAATTTCAAGTGGAACAGAAAGAATAAAAGCATTAAAAGAGGGAGATAACATTAAAAAGAGACTTAGAAAGAGAGAGGAGCAATGGATTTGAAGAAAAGAGAAAGCTTAGGACAGAGAATGGTAGAGTCATGCACAGTGATGGGCTGAGCAGGGGACGAGAGCAAAGAAAAAGAAATGTTGCCAAATCACTAAAGCCAAGTTGCAATACTATGCCTTTTAAATTGGTTTTCTGTGGAGTGATATCTCTGCTGTAGAGAATAGCACCTACAGAGAGTTTTTGCTTACCCCCCTGCTGATTAGAATGATTTATCTACAAAGATATAGAAATCATATCTACAAAGATATAAATTTTCTTTTCTCTTCATGCCTTTATTTTCTACTTTTATCTACCTTTCATATTTTACCAAACCCAAAGCTTTTATGGCATCATCAGTCTGCTTCCATGGGGGACACAAATACCAAGGATTGAGAGAGGATAACAGCTTCAGCATCACCCAGAGTAGAGATATTTCTTTCTGAAGGCATAGATTCCTCATCCCTGGAACATGTATTTAAGAATTTTAATGCATGTTTGTTAATTACTTTCTACCTAAGTTTACTCGAAAGAAAAGACAAGCCATTGTGGATCAGTCCTGTTATGATTCAAGAAAATATATATTATTGAATTTTTAAATTAAGTGACTTAAAAACAAAACAGGTAGACAAAGGAAAGGGAAAGGGAAAGGAAAGGAAAGGAAAGGAAAGGAAAGGAAAGGAAAGGAAAGGAAAGGAAAGGAAAGGAAAGGAAAGGAAAGGAAAGGAAAGGAAAGGAAAGGAAAGGAAAGGAAAGGAAAGGAAAGGAAAGGAAAGGAAAGGAAAGGAAAGGAAAGGAAAGGAAAGGATGAGAAAAAATAAAAATGAGAAAAGAAGGAAAGAAAAAAAAGGAAAAAAAAGAAAAAAGGAAAATAAAAGGAAAAGAAGAGGGAATAGAGCAGCAATTTTCCAAAAAAGATTATTCTCTGTAAGACTTATATCATTGCAGGCTGAATTGGTTAAAGCTGTGACCAAAAATTGTGAAATATGGAGAATGTCCTCTGTCTCAGTTCCCTGTGTTTGAAAGGGGTGTTAGCTTTTAAAAAATGGGTAAACATGAAAAGACTGAACAGGATGCATCCAGAAGAGAATGTTGTGGAATATTTGGAAAATTTTAGCAGCACACAGGGGAATTACATTGAACCTGCAGGATAGAAAGGAATTCTGCATTCTATGGTATTTCCTGTGGAGGGTGATCTCACATCACTTAAAAAATCCCATTAATTTTTTTCTACTCATTGCCATGTTTGAAACGATATAAATAAAGCAATATAAAAATGTGATGTCCCAGATACCACCTACTGCTCGGTGATGAAAATAACATTTCAGTGTATTGCATTTCTTATACCTAAACATTTAATATCTACCCTGAAAGTATGCCATTTTATAGCATGTGCTGCACCTTTTTGCCATTATGCTTTAATCCTTTTAGATCCAAGACAGGTAGTACATAAATTAATACTAAAAATGAAGTCAGTCCTGGAAGTGATGGAAGACAAATGCCACTGCTGGCTTCTATTGTAAGGGATGCATTATATCTTTAGGCAGCAATAAAGGTAATGATTTCAGAACTCTATAATGAGACTGCTAGAGTTATGTTCACAAAAAAATTCTTCTCATCTTAACATTCCGAGCAAAAAACATCATTATCAAAGCTGCAATGTTATAACTTTATGAAGAACTACCATGGGTAAAAAATACATGAAAGCAATGTCAGTTGTTTGCTACTTCATAGTAGTTACCCAAGTGTTCTTAAAATCTATTCTGGAGAAAAAGAATTTAACACTTATTGTATAATTTTATTGTAGAAATAAATGATTTATTTTGAAAATTGTTGACTTTGATTTTTTAGAAAACAATGAAATTAAGAGATCAAATGTTAAAATATGTCAACATTTAAAAAAATAACATTTCAGACTCAATTTCAAATATGAATTTTTACCTAGAAATTTATTATGAAATGAAAATTGTGACTTTAAAACTTTTTTTACAGAAATTCTAAAAATGTGGGATTTAGGAAGAAAACATTTTATTGAGATTCTATTTCTTGAACAGTTTCCTCCTATATATTGGCAGAATTCTATTCTGCTAATCAAGACAACTTATTTACCCTTACATGTATGCTTTATCTGGCCAATTCTTTCACATGGAGTGGTCCATAGGTGAGCTAATTGTATAATTACAAGTTTCAAGTTTGTAAATGCCATTTTTAAAACTACTTTCACAGCTTGGCATTTTAAACTCTCCGATAAGGGGCTCCAAAGAGATGTACGCACCTCTCTCTTTACTTTCCTTAAATCCCAAAGTCTCCAAAGCTGCTTTAGAGCTGCTACTCAAACCTACAATTACATAAATCTTGGTGTTTGATCTTCTTCATGTCAACATTTGCAGAAACACTTTTGTGCTGAAACTGCTCTGCAGAAAGATATCTCAGAGTCATGGGTTAAGCCAAGGCTTAAGAATGTTCAAAATGATTTCTTGAAGTACCTGGGAAAATAATTTTGTGATACTGTGATCATGATCTTAACATAGGAGCATTGTTTGACATTGATTAGCAGTGCTACTTGGTTAAGATAAAAAGAGGAAATCCAGCTACACGTGGAAGAATAACTGGACATCCACAACAAGTGTCTCTCAGGACACAGGTAAGTTAAAAGTAAATGCAAAAGAGGTGTGTAGCAAGAAGAAAAGAATAGTCAGATGGTTTCAGGGGTGGATATTTGGCTAGCCATGGATCCTGCCATTAAATGGCAGATCAGGACAGCTCAAAAAGTGCTCATTACAGGAGATAGCTTCCTCAAAACCAACTCAGGTGTGTACTTGATATTGAACTATTTAGGTACTAAAATCAAAGTTGCCCCAGTTGAAAAGACTAACAGCTATGGAAAGGTATTCATTTAGCAGACAACTAGCTTCTGAAGATACTACTACCAAAGATCCATTTGTCTCTGCTTCTCCTTTGCACTGCCGACTGAAAAGCTCTGTCAATACTGGTTCATCTGACTTTCCTTTTGTCTTTAACCAATAGAATCAATTTAAGCAAGAGTATTTTAAACTGAAGTTTTGGATGATTTTTGTATTTTTTCTGAAGTAGAGCTAGTGAGATTTTCATTGTCAGGATGAGAACTTGTTCCAGAAGGGTACCAAGAACCTTCTTTCAATGGTAATATTTCAGATTTTCCCATTTTATACTTGTCAGCATTGCAGGCAGAGGCCAGCATTAGCCTTGTTATACTGTTTCTGCTGTATAGAGTACTTCAGTTATTTCTGCACATCACTGCAGAGCACTCCAGAGTTTGAAGAGCTAGTAGAATCTTGAATGACACAGAATTTTCTCAAATTTTTGTCATATATTTCATAATAAATATAGTGCAGAATTTATTTCTAATTTTCATCTTTGAGAGAATAGCTTTTATATTGCAACAGATACGTATCTGATGGCTCAGTTTCCATTTTGCATTTGTATATAGATTTAACTATGTATTAGAAGAATAGTTTAAGCACATCTATGTATGAAACAATAATTTATATATATCAATTTAAATATATATGTTTTTTAGAAATAGTTTGTGGTAACACAAGAAAAAATCCCTCATGAATTTGTCTTCCGTCTGAGACCATCCTAAGTCTACTGCAATTATCAACTCCCTGCATAATTTCTCCTATTCTATTGTCTCCTCTGAACCTTAAATATACACTTTTAAATATATATTTGTTTCAAGATGAATAGAAACTTGTACATGCCTCATCATCTACAGCAAGCAAAGATGCTTTATAGTGCAGCTGTGCACATTACAGACGTGTGAGTGCATGCACATACACACTATGGGAAGGCAGAGCTTGTGCTGTGCTTGATGCAGTGGGCACAGCAGTGCAGTAAAACGGCCTCACTTTTGCAGTTTGTATTCCTTCAGTGGTTTGTTGGCATAGTTTATGACAGCTATTTTTATTCATTTCAAGCCTGGGGGAAGAACAAAGCTTGAAAGATGGTTGCTGGCAAGTTTTCCTTGCTTAAAAAATATAAGTAAAATGGAACATATTACTTTTTTTCTCCCTAGTGGTCTGATAATTACATTTAATCATTCATTTTGCATTGAAAATACATCACACGCATTTGAAAATAACTTATGATGAGCAAAAATATAAAATAATTTTTTCTCCTTTGAATTTATTTAGGTGTAAAAATAACAAACATTATGGTTACAAGATATTTATTATTTTAGGATAAATTTATTACAGTACTAAAAAAGTTAAAATCAGAAGTTAAGGTAAAAGCAAGGCATGCATGTGAACTTACAAGCCATAGAAAACATAATGTAAATGGTAATGAAATAGCAAAGAAAATATGAAGACTAAAAGGTTTCCATAGCAATGCACTATTATTAATTTCTCTTGAAGCAGAAAAATTCTCTAGAATGAGAACCCTAGCAAAAAATGGATGTACATATATTAAAAAGGTTTCATTCTGTAAATTTCTTTTATTATTTCATTTTGTAAGACTTCAGACCTATTAATGAAGTGTGAGACAATGCTCTACAGTATAGTGGCTTGGCTCATACAGAAAATAAAACAGCATCAGTACTAAAATAGAACACATTAATAAAGATGAAGAAGGGGTGAAACAACCTGAAGGACTCAAGCTTTGTTAATGAAATGCAGAAACCATTATTTTGCTTTATTACATTTTTGTTCTACTAACTGCAAGAAGAATGGAGATGAAATTCAGATTTACCTCGACACATTCCATATTTTACATTTAGCTGAAGCTCTACACAGTCTTGATAATATAAGTATCAAGGTTAGAGTTTAAATAACATTAGTGTATAACTGGTAGGTTCCAAAGTATTATGATGGTGTAGAGTAGCCAGATCACAGTTACATCTTCCTCATTGGTGCTGCTTTTCTTCCTTCCCCATGTCTTCCACATCCAATGTGTCAGGAATGATATGGAGAAACTGTTTTCCTATCTATCTCAGCTATGAAACAGAATTAATTGCCATTCCATAGCACAAAAGATCCCCAAATAAAATCTTTCAATATGAAAATGTAGATGCTGATGATTAATTTTTATTGTTAATAACAACACATATTGTCATTTTGGTCAAATAGAAAAATACTTGACTTCTGTACTTGACTTCCTGATTTTAGTAGGAATTTTTCCCCACTGAAATGTTTCTTTTTAGCATTGTTTTAAAAAATATGTTAGGCAAACTCACTGGCCTACAATTGCCATCCACCATCATTTTAAAGAAGCAAGCCACCTTAAAAAAAGAAGACCAAATTCTATTCTTATGTACCTCACTTCCATGTTTGCTCTTCTGAGAGAATAATTACTTTCTGTAAGATATTGAGTCTAAAACTAATTCAAATTTTGCATCCATTTAATTTCATTCTTTAGCCTCTGAATGTTTTGTGTTCCTATAATGAATTTGTCAGGTGTGGCAATTTGAGAGAACTGGTCTCACTAAAATTAGCGTGAGATAAGCCTTTAATATTCATGCAAGACTTTGATCCAAAATTTCCAATCAGCCAAAACATAAATATTGATACAGGGTTAGTACTGAGTTTGTATTGTACCAAAGTAATAGGTCAAGTACTATTCTTACCTGTCTATTGTCTCAGCTTAGTCTAGTGCTCAGCATTTTCAAACCTCTTTTAAAATAGATATCTTTGCTATTGTGTATGACATGGTCATTGTCTGGGAATTTTTTGACTTGATTGTGGAACCTTAAGAAAAATGTTTATCTTAGGTCCTGGGTCCCTAGAGCCTATTATATTTTTAGTGATGCCTCACAAGGAAAAGAAAGAAAAGAAAAAATGTTGGGTTGATACCATCTCTCTTATGATCTCTAACAGTTAACAAGTCATACAAAGAAAACCATCTCTGGAGGTCATGTCTGAAAAAATATTTTGCAATATTTTATTCAGCTGTGACATACATTTGGAGAGTCAAGGAATGTTCTGCAAATTGGTAAATTATCAAGAACAGCTGTCGCTTTCTTTATATAAATGCACATGAGTATTTGCAAAGCAATTCACTAATGGAGTAATACATTTCTCAGTGTAAATATGATTTAGTGAACAAATGAGCAAAATTGCTTCCTTTGATAATGACATCAAAATTGGCATTTTTGCAAATTAAAACCGGTAAAGAAAAGAGATCTGCTCAATGCTGTTACCTTTTTAATCCTACTCACAGCTCAGAAGCACTGACTCTTTTTAATAGAGTATAAAAATTTCCAAATTAAATGGATTCATGTCTATGTGGAAAGAAGGACATAATAGACAAAATTATATCTATAGTTCTTTCAGTGTCATGTCAATCTCATAGAGCAGTTCACTCCAGAGGTATACAATGATTTCACAGGCAATTAATCCAGACTTACATTGATGTTGCAGAGTGGAAATACGTTTTTAGAATGTTAGAAAGCAAACTTCAATAAATTAATTCTATGATTGTATTGAAATGAATGTGTTTGGATAGACAAAAGATCAAAGAACAATTGTGTCAGAGATTATTTAAAATATATCTAATGTAAGACTGGGTATACATTTTAACCAAGGGGTACTTATTTCAGCATTTGACTCACTTTGTTTTTTCAATTTTTATTCATTAGTATGTTTTGCTTCCCTGTATTGCTTTTAGCATTCAATGAAATTGGAGTGAGAACTGAACTTTGTGCTCCATGAAATGCAGAGAAAAACGTTTGTGTCTGGTTGCATCTCTTGTTTTTTGGTAACCTGAGTATCTGGGGCCATGAAAACTTCTGAGTCCTCAGTTATGGTAATACAAATTGGCCACTCTTACTGGTGCTCTGACTCCTCTGATTTCCTGTATCTGTGGACTCCAAGAATGGTTTTCCTTTTGTTTTGTTATTGTTAACAGCTCACTCTCGTGATGTGGGAATGACGTCTCTTAGCTGTGTGTTGTGAAAGATTTTATTCTGATCTTCTGAAAGGTCAAAACATTCTGCTGAAGCTTGATGACAGTTTGACAATAACTTGGTAATTTCCACCCGGGCTGTTCTGCACTCCCATGAAAATATTTACCCCTGTGACTGGACCCAGCTCTGAAAAATTTTGTTCTATTTATGGTCCATGTTTTCTTTTTCTGTGCTCATCATGTTCTGAAGTATCTATTCTGGTACAATTTATAGTATATATTCTCTCTGTGTCACCCAAACTTTTTAACATAATGGTCAAATTTCAGAAATGTGTTTGCAATTTGGTGTACTAACGTAAGAGAGATAACAAAAGAATTTTAGGGGCAAATATTGCTCTGTTATTCCTTCTGAGTTTGAGCTGGACCTAAAAACGCTACAATCAGTTGGAGAATTTGGCCTCATAAAAGCAATGTGTCTTGTGAAATTTTGATTTTGTAACCCTTTTTTGAGCTCTAATTTCTCATATATTCAAACAGCAACAAAATTATATCAAAAAGAAAGATTTTTAACCAGTCTTTTAAGAATTCTTCTTGGTAGTTACTACAGGCAGTCTTTTATTGAGCATAAAAATATATAAAATAGACATAAATAGATATAAAATACTTAATGGAAAATAATTTTCAAATATTTTCTAAAAAATGTTGATGATTGGTTTTCTAGAAAAAAAATGTATCCTTCTCTTAATTCACAATAAAATGCATTTAGAGTCATATAATAATTAAGGCTGAAGACATCTCCAAGATCACCAAGCCGAACCTTTGACCAAAAACCATCGTGTCAAACTAAAACACAGTGCTAAATGCTATATCCAGTCATTCCCTCAACTTTTCCAGGGATAGTAACTCCACTACTTCCCTGGGCACCCCTGTTCCAATGCTTAACTACTCCTTCAGCGAATAAATCTTTCATTATGTCCAGTCTGAACTTCCCCTGGCACAGCTTAAGGCCATTTCTTCTCGTCTTGTTGCTAGCTGCCTGGGAGAAGAGACCAACCTGCATCTTGCTACAACCTGCTTTCAGGCAGTAGGAAACAGGGATAAAGTCTCCCCGAGCATTCTCTTCTCCAGGCTAAATAACTCCAGCTCCCTCAGCTGTTCCTCATCAGACTTTTTCTCCAGAGCTTTCACCAACTCCGTTGCTCAAAACTGGACAGAGGATTCGAGGTGTGGCCTCACCAGTGCCAAGTGCAGAGGGACAATCACTGTCCTGATCCTGCTGGCCACACCATTGCTGATACAGGCCAGGATGCTGTTGACATTCTTGGGCACCTGGGCACACCCTGGATCATGTCCAGCCGCTTTTAATCAGCACTCCCAGGTCCTTTTCCACAGGCAGCTTTCCAGCCACTTTTCCCAGTAGTGCTGCCTGGGATTGCTGTGAGCCAAGTGCAGGACCTGGCACTTGGCCCTGTTGAACCCCTTACAATTGGCCTCAGCCCATCAATCCTGCCTGTAGAGATCCCTCTGCAGAGCCATCCTACCCTTCAGCAGACCAACACTCCCACCCAATTCAGGGCTGTCCGTGAACTCGTTAAGGCTGCACTGGATTCCCTCATGCAGAACATTGATCAAGATGTTAAACATCACTGGCCCCAAAAGCCTTGACATGTCACCATGACATGTTTTTTGAAAGAGAATATTTAGATGTAACATATGCATTATGAAGTGTACAGCAGATGAAACTTCATAAATAACCATTACATTAACCCTATATTTTTTCTCAGCTCTAGAGAACAAGATTTCAGAGATTCAACTTGAACTGAAATGAATTGCAACTGTCACATCTGCAATAAAAAGAAAGATACGGTTCAGAGATTTTGATGGGTCACTAGTTTTTACTTCTATGAACAATCTGCCTGTGGTATTTTCTGTCTTTTTCTGTTTTCCTTACTGTATAACTCAAGAGTCTCAAGAATTAGCTATCCATCCATTTCAGAGGCATTACTTCTATTTCTTTGTAAATAAAAAAAATAAAAAAAAGGTCAGGACTGCCTTCAAATCAGGTTTTTTCAATACATTCAAATACAGGGTAAAAATATTTGTAAGCGATTTCAAAGGCATATGCCTACCTGGAGCCCTGTGGAATTTTGTAGTTTGGACACCTATAGATCTAAACTTAATAAATATGTTACTGAATAAGTAAGGATAAATAAACACATTATTACAACATTTAAAATAGTTAAAAATCCTTTGAAATTCACTTACATGCAAATTCACCATGACATGCATTAAAAGAGAATTTAGTTCAAACATATACATTATGAACTGTATAGCAGATGACACACCATAAATCAGCAACTGTCATTTGGCAATAGAAGTTTTATACACTCACAAATGATGTACATTATTATTGTACTTATTCCCTTTTTCTGCAATATATTTTTATAAGGTTATAATATGCAAATGTTTTCAGATTGCTTGCCAAACAATTCTGTATTCTTCACTTTATATCATATTAATTATTATATTAATACCATGGTCTCCACACATACAAAAAGAAAACTTAAAATTAACATCCAAAGATAAATTTATGCAGTCCATAAGAATACTTTTATTCAACTGCTAAAGCCACTATTAATGTTGGTAGAGTCTAGAATAACGTTCTTTAAAAGCCATATAAAAAGGATTAAATCACTGGAATGCAGAAAATTGGGCATTAAATCCAAAATGTTACTCCTCAGTGAGCCTGCTGTGCTTAGGTTTTCAGTTGACCTAAGAAGCTCAAAATACAGAGGAATGAGTTTTCATTCACTCAAATTAGAAAAGCAAATAGTGCAAACCTTTGGAATACTGACACAAAGGGGAAAATAAAAGCTCCTAAAACCAAACCACTAGTATTATTAGACCGTATTTTTCCTTTCCCTCCTGTGTTCATGTTGCATAACCAGTGTAACTGAGAAGAAAGGTGTGGTATACTCAGTAGAGACAGCTGAAGATGTGACTCTTCCATAATGCGTTCACTCTGATCCTCTGTGGAAATTTCTGCCTCTTTAACAAAAGTGAGAAAACAGGAAATAGGTCTGATTTTCAGCAGCCATATTTTGCAGACTAGTATCTCAGGACAAACGCTGATGACAGCAGTTGATATAGTCCAGCTGATAAAAATCTGTATCTCTATTGTGTAGGGACTCTGGAACAGAGCTGTCCAGGCAATATGTAGATAGCTCTCCAGAAAAGGAACAGGGCAACTGTATCAATCCTACTCCCACTAACTGTTCTAGATGTAGCAGTGGCCATAGTCCAATTTACATATTTTTTTCTTTTCTCAAATTTATATCTATAAGAAAATATTTTAAAATATCTAATTTTCCACCAAGCACATTCCCTACACATGGTAGATACAAGCCCCTGACCTGTCTTCAGGGCAGCACTGCCCTAGTCACTGCTTCAGGACTAACCATATGGTTTCACTACATCTCCTCCTGACTCCTGAGCCACTTGCACAGCCCTAGTCCCACTGCAGAAATGATGAGATGCCATACAAGCCAACACATTCCACAGCTACCACACCCCAACTGTCCAGAAAGGCTTATGATATGCAATAATTCTATTCATCACTTCTGAAGCATTCTTCTTGCTTGGATTCTTTTGAATGTTTTGCCACTCCATCTTAGTCACTATGCTAGAATTAGGCAGACAATGCTCCCTCAATAGGAATCAAACCCCTCAACCCCAAAAACACTGTCCCCCTAGTAAACACTGTGTAGCATCATAAAGAACCAGACCTAACCTTCTAAATGCTTTTGACTGACCCTAAGTTATATGAGAATCTATACATTTTAAGCTCTGTATGAAGAAGGTTGCTTTTTAAATGGTAAAAATCAATATGCTAAAATATATATATTTGTACTGTGATAAACTCATGAAGTCAGAACCCCCCCCATCTGTGTGATTAGTTACAATGTGGCAAAAAACCCTCACATATAGAAACTGTAGTAACTGCAGAGTGAAAAAAAAAATAGAAAGAAAAAAACATCCTCTGTTTAGGTAGTACTATTTGACATATTTGAGATGAGTTTGGGAATACTTTTTATGGTAATAATTGAGGCAATTGATGCTTTTTTACTTATGCAAAAATAGTAAAAGGTAAAAAATAAAAGTAATGTATTAATTATTAAATACAAATATATTTTGTCTTTATAATGAGTTAGTACAGATCCCCAAAGTTCAATCAATCTTCCCTCTCTTTGACTGTTTTGTTAGTGATTCTGTGGCTAGTGTGAGACACTAGGATATGTTTCTATCACACCAGTGCACTCAAACATTAACAATTTTTGTGGAAACATCTACGGGTCTCTAAAGTTTTCACTCTCATATTTTCCTTGCCCTTTCTGTAGCTGTGAGACCTATACAAGAAACTGAACTTTGTTAAGTGGTTTAATACAATTATTGTAAAAATGACAGGAGCAGGGACTAAAGTGCTTTGATGTTTGCCAGCTAACCTGAAGTGTCTCTTGACACAAACCAAAGGTTAAGGCAGATAGAAAAGAAAAAAATATATTTGCATAATTTAAATGTAAACATCTCATTTACTGTTTTGGAAAGTGACAAAAAAAATCTACGACTTTGATATGCACATTTTGCCTTTGATATGAACAAGTCTCATATAAAATTCCTGATGCAGAAAGCGCTATTACAGCAATTTAGAATATGTTCCTTTCATTCTGTCAAACCAGATTAAAGGGGACTAGTATGAGAGATGCCTACATTTACAATCGATCAGATAATGGTTCTGCTGTTAGAGAGTATAATTTCTCCATTATGGAAAAAATTTGCTTACATTTTTTTTTCCTTGAGAAGACGAAGAAGGTAGGTTTTTTCCCCTCCTCCATCTTTTCCAAATTTCCTACTCACATCTCAAATCTTGGAGATATGCTCAAATATTTTTGTAAAGTTTGGGACAGTAAAGATGGGATGAGAAATATTAAGACAAGAATGCCTTTATCTAGTTCAAGCCTCTCTGAAAAGTTTTAACTGGTTACCTTTTAACCTTCTGTTTTTTACACAATGCAGTAACAGTAGAACAATGTCACTGAAATTTTCCACAGAACTTCTGTAATATCTGAAAGGTCTGTGAGACTGATTTTAGGCATCTGCGTCAATCTGTAAAGGTCTCCACATTTAAGGGACTGGGATAGATTCCTTCCCTTATCTTCCAAATTATTTTTTAACTACATCAGATGATTTGAATAGTGTGATGTCTGAAGGTAGGTTTCCCCAAATAATTCCATGCTTCCTTTTTTTCTGTTTCCAATTTCAGAAGGAGGGGATGGCAGAAATGTCACGACTGTAATACAGCCAGCATTTAGCTGACCTGCCTCAATATACAGTTGGGGGACTAGTCAGCTTTTTGACATGATCTTGTCTCTCATCAGTGATAAGAACTGGTTTTGTTTTTCCTCTGTGGAAAGAGGGCTTTCCATTTAAATCCACTGTGCTGGCATTCTATTCTTTATGTAATCTGGCAGGCCATGCAAAACAGAAATGCATCGATGCCAGTGACATGTTGGCTTTCCAGAGATTTCCATGCAACTTCATTTTGCTACTTCCTCACAGTATTCATAACACAGAGTTTTGCACCTGATCTGACAGTTACGAAGATTTAGTTACAAATTCCTGCTTAGATATTTTCCCACTTAGGTATGCACTTCACAAATGACTGCAAAGCCGCCATGTTTGACTCTAACTCTTTGGGGATGATGCCAAAAATCACAAAATCAATTAGAACTGATTCTTCAAACTTTACCTTTTATCTTGCGCTCACTTTGAATTCTCTTCTCCCTGCTGCATCTGAAGCTCACAACCACCTCCCTGCTGTGCTAGGATTTTAGCCTAGTTACATGTGTGTGACCTTGTAACAAAAAAGGTTACAGAAAGGGTTTTTTTACTTTATTAGTAATGTTATTAACCCTTTTCACCTCATCAATAGACTCTCCCCAACACTTCTGAAACAGCTGATATTTAAAAAGAACTAAGAAGTTGGACTTCAAGCCCTATGTGTTTACCCAAGTTTTTATTGCAAATTCCTTGCCAAGGTACAGCTTTATAAAGCCATCATGTAAGGTAAATTAGTATTGACCCACTGAGTATATATAAGGCTTGCTTCAGCATCCTGTTCAGTTCTATTCTCTCAAAAAATCTCTAATGCCCTCCACTTTTTTTCCATTTAGATAGGTGATTAAATCAGATTGTATGCCAGTTTATCTAGGGAGCGCAAGCACTGCAAAACTATAACTTAATCACTTTCTGCTTCAAAAGTGTTCATAGGACTCTCTTAGTCTAACTATTTGGTTTACCCCACTTAGTTCCATAAATCCTTAAAAACTTTTCTGACGGTATGTTTCTCTAAATTTGATAATTAGTGAAATATACATCTTAATAGTGTTTCAACCTCTGAATTAGGAAAAGGATTGAATTTACAGAGCAAATATCAGATGACCACAACCACAGTCATATCTCTTTTGTGGTGATCATAGAATAAACCAACAATATACAGCAAGACTCCAGGGAATGGCTCCTGGAAGGAGATGACAGCAGTGTCAAGAAAATCTCTTTTTTTCCTTCTGATGTGTCTGAGAACATTAACTTCTGATATAGTTTTTCATTTCTCTATGTCCATCATACCAATATTTGATTGAGCATTTTAGAAGTTTTATCTGAGCTATGTATGATATCTCATACACCCTCTTGATGGATTATAGGTATATTTTCCTAGATGAATCCTCCTGTGCAAGAAAAATCTTCTAGGAAGTATACCTCCATATTTTCCCTTAATATTTTGGGCTTAGATTCATAACGTGGTAAGTGAGAAGGCTCTTCTGGGTTCTGAAACAAAGTGCAGGAATTATTTCTATACAGATGTTAAGCTCACGCAGTCCTTGTCTTATGTATTTTGTATTATGCTTGAAGATGCCTCAGGTATTCTTTAGTTTCCTTTTTCCTATTTGTAATGTTATTCCTGTAGCATTATCCTCTTTCCCGTCATATATGATTGTTTCTCTGAAGTCTAAAGACACACAGTGGGTACTTCTTCCACAAAACAATTCAGATTAACTAATTAAGACAGATTAAAAAAATAAAACTCACTGCAAAAAGTATCATCCATTACCTGGGAAAACCACTCTGTCCTTATAACTTGCCACACACATTTTTCTCCTTTGACCTCAGGTCCCAAAGCTGTGCATTGGAGCTATTCATCTTCTCTCAGTGAAAGAGACACAAGAAAGTTTTAGTCAAGGAGATTTAAACACAACCATAATAGATGAGTCCTGTTGTGAAGTAGTTCTGTGTTATTTTGCCATGGTCTGACATTATGCAGCATTTGCCATCTTTACAGAATAAGAGGATTCCTGGCTTGAAAGCATAAATTCCTACAGCTGAAGATAAGAGCTTAGCAATCCAGCTGTAATAATTCTGTGAATGCAACAAGTGTTGTGGATCAAATACAAAGAGGACATTTAATACTGGAATTGCCCTAGAATTGCAAATATGGGATGCCTGTTAAAAAAAAAAAGGAAAATTACATCTGTAAATTTTTTTGCCGCTGACAGTTAGTACTAGCTGTTTGAAATATCACAATCACATTTGATTTTTTAGTTTATTTTGTGTTGGTATTGCAACGCTGGTGCGTCAGAATCTGCAAATTCTTAGAAAATGAATGTTTATGCATTAGAAACAAGGGTATACATATCAATTGAGCACAATAAATATTTGCAATCACAGAAAAGAATGCTTATTCTTATAGTAGTTATTGTATTAGTACTCAAGGATATTAGTGGTGAGGATAAAAGCACAGGTAGGTGCTTAGTTGTAGGTACCTACAACTTTATAATGTGTGCCTGTGATGAATTTGCTGGTAGTTCTGGAAGGAAAGTACTCTGTAGCAGTATGAAAATCTGGGCACCTCAGAAGGCCTAGAGGTATTTGCATTATGCCATGAGCTGTTTTTTATATGGTCATTAAAATATATGAAAATAAAAGTTTCTGAGTTGGTAACATTTTTTTTTTGTTGTGATAGCCCATGGTTCTGACAGCCAAATTCAGTATAATATCTTAGTATGGCTTTCTTTGCCATCTAAAAAATTAATACAAGATTGACTAAATATCTCATCTGAAGTCTGTAGAGCCCAGAGGTTATTAAGAAATCCTGGTTTTGTCTTCAGGGGTTTCAGTCGCCTTTCCATACCTGCAGATATCTTTTGTGCACTCAGCTTTTGAAGGATGGATCTTTTTCAAAGCTGAGGGGGAGGAATGCTAATAAATCACATCTTTATGAAATATTCATTAATTCAGTGAGTTCTTTACAAGGCTGCTGCCAAGGCAGCACAGGGTGACAAATTACATTTTACACACAGAGGAAATGGTTGACAAGATACATTGTCTATGTAGAGGGTTTCCTGAATGGTCACATACAAAGCTAACCAACAAAAGCTGTTTACACTATTAAGCAAGCAAGACAAAAATGCAGCTGTGTAAATCCTTGCCAAGTACCCCTACCTCCTCTTTTGTGAAGCGTTTTCCCTCCTGGCTTAGTTCTACTTTGTAAAATATTTGGTTCTTTTGAGGTGCTTTACTTAGAATGCCAGTGGAATGAAGTCAGATGGTAAGAAAAAAAGTGAGCCAGCCTTGTGGCTTTGTTACATTTAATGAGAGGATGAAGACTTGCTTTAAGGTCTCCCTTTATATGTCAGCAGTCATCAGAACCACGCTGCACAAAAACAAACTGAATGTTCCTCACTAGAAAGTGAAATGGAATCTCTTTCTTGATTGCCTCTTTCATCTTTTTTGGACTCTGAAAGTAACCCCTGGATAGCAAGGACACTGGAATCAGTATGACTGTGCTCCATCTTGCCCACAGTTGTGCCCTAACACAACACCATGATAGAGAGGATGATGTTCTTGTGAAAGCACTCAAAGGGCACATCTTTCATTACAAGGTTACACTTTCTGGAGAGTAAACTCCACCATGTTAAAAATCTACACCCTCAGGACTTTTCCCAGGGAGTTTGTCCTACTTTCTCTGTATATCAAAGTAAAGGGAGATGTTGAAAAAATATCCCTCAACTCACAATGCTTTTTTATTTTATTAATACAATTGCTATTGTTTTAGGGTTTTTGGGGGGTTTATGTCTTTGTCTTATACTTTCAAAATACATATGCAATTTGAGAGCAATATGGATGTCCTACCTTGAAAATAAAATAAGACCCTCTTAATTTTCATATCAGCTCCCTTTCATATAATGATAGAATGGTTTGGGTGGAAAAAAAATCTTAAAAACCGTCTAGTTCCAACCCACACCATGCTCAAGGATTAGAGCAGGTTGCTTGAGGTCCCATCCAGCCTGGCCTTGAACACGTCTGGTAATGGGGCATCCCCATATTTGGGAAACCTGTTCCAATGCCTCACCACTCTGAATAAAGAATTTGTTCCTTATATCTAATATAAATCTCTCTTTTGTTCTAAAACTGTTCTGCTTTGTCCTATCACTATCAGGCTGTACAAAGAGTTGCTGTCCTCTTTCTCCAAAGCACCCTTTAGGTAATGGAAGGCTACAAGGAGGTCTTCCCAGAGCCTTCTCTTCTCCAGACTAAACAACCCCAATTCTCTCAGCCTACCTTCACAGGAGAAGAGCTCCAGCCCTTGGATCATCTTCATGGCCCTCCAATGGACTTGCTCCAACAGGTCCATGTCCTTCAAACGTTGAAGCTCCCAGACCTGTATGTAGTACTCCAGATGGAGTCTCCTGAGATCAGAGCAGAGGTGCAAAAACAGCTCCAGCCTGCTGACCACGCTGCTTTTTATGCAGCCCAGGATAAAGTTGGCTTCTGGGCTGCAAATGCACACTGCTGGCTCATGCTCAGCTTTTTGTTCACTAGAACCCAAAAGTCCTTCTCCACAGGACTGCTCTCTTTGAGTTCTTCTCTGTCTCTACTCATGTCTGGGATTGCCCTGACTCAGCTGCAGAACCCTGTATTCAGACTAGTTGCACTTCACGAGGTTCTCAAGGGCCCACTTCTCAAGCTTGTCCAGGTTCCCCTGGATGGCATATCTTCCTTCTGTTGTGTCAGCTGCAATGTTCAGCTTCATGTTGTCTGCAACTTGCTGAGGGTGCACTCATTTTCTATGTCACAGACAAAGATAGTTCCATAAACAACGTTTGTGCTTGATTTCAAAATCTTTAAAAGAAACTCAACCATGAGCCTTCTGTATTAGAGAGGGGGGAATAGTTGTTATATGAGGTCCTACCAGTATTTTAAAACTGGGAATGTTTTTTTCTTAGCTCTGTCACAAGTAGCATTGTGCAGTTTTTATATCTGGTGGCTGATGTGAAGATTTTGAATTCTGAATTAAGTTTGTGATGATAAACAGTGTATACTTGATTTTTTTCCCAATAGATCTTCATTTATGCACTAAAGATCAAATGAGAATCTAACCAAAGCCTTAAGGAACACCTTGAATGGGTTTTAAGACTGCAATACATTTTTAAGTGCTTACCTGAGGCTAAATTCAGTTGATCATTAAACATCTTGTTTGCAAACACTTTCTGTGAAATATCTTCTGTTTTCAAAAATGACATGTACACAATTTAGAAAAAATTGAGAAAAAAATCATTTTTAAAAGTAAATTAAGAACAACAATTTGTTTAAGGAACAAGAGAGTAAGAGATTAATTTTTGTTGCTTGTTTTTCATATCCATATGATTTTCTGTTAACCTAAGTATAACTCATTTATTTTGTAAAAAAAAATAAAATTGTACCCTAAACATTTTGGTTCAAGTTCTCTTGAACTTCACAGCATTGACATTCATGAGAATTAACTAGCAGAATTGAAGGCCACACCATCTGTAGTAAAAGGACAAACACTTTCCTTTATAAAAAGCAGGATCATGAGCAATGGATGTCGACAATGCTATTGAAATGCATGATAATTAACAATAAGAAGTTGAAGAAGTAAGTCTAATGGGAAATGTTCTACAATTTGTTTCAGTTTCTAAGGTCAATTTTTAACAAATTCAAATAAACTTACATTTGAATCCTTTCAGATCACCAGGGAACATACATCATTGAAATATCACTGAAGCATGTCATCTGGCTTTTCCTGTGCTCCTAATCCCCTATCCTTGAAATGTCCCCTGTATTGAGGTTATGAATACAGAGGTTCAGGAACAAATTTGGATATCCATATGCCTTCAAGAATTTGTGGGAGATCTCTTCTCCCTTGACACCCTCTAGGCTGGACAAGCAGCCAGGAAATGTGTCCCTGAACCTTTACTACTCCCTGCTGAGTGAAGATAGCTCCTCACTGGACAAATTAAGTCCCCATGACCTTTATCAAGTTGGCTGCAGAATTCTCAAATGAAATAGGAAGTTAAATAATAATTTATACTTTCATAGATTTTGCATGTTTAAAGCAGAAACGAAATAAACTGTTTGAGTAAATCAGATTTCTCTCCAAATTTAATTTCTTTCCGTGTTTTTTACTTTTAGTGCTATCATAAATTGTCCAAAGTAACTGAGAACTTTTAATTAGGGCTTATGATATTAGTATTGAAATATGCATATTTATTACTGACATTAAAATACTTCTCCCCTTGTTCTACTTTGTGAAATGGCTACTGAAAATCTACAGTACTGCTTTGATAATATCTTATTCACATATATTTTTGATGTTTTTTATTTCTACAAATTCAAAGTTTGAGGGTTTTTGCCTTAGCTCAATAGGGTGAAGTGGTAACCTTACAGGAGACAGATTTACATAGACTTTTTCCAGATGATAGTAGTATCATAATCAGCTAAAGACATGAGGTTGCACTTCAAAAATTATCAAAAGTATGATGAAAGCTTCCCTTTTCTCTTTGAGCTCTCACAGTAAGAAATTTAAATTGGCCATGTCCGTTTCCAGATATGATTAAGAAATCCATCTCCTAAAATTTAACACAAGTTCTCCAAACATGTACCAACTCCTGCAAAGACATTGATGTTTGAAAGTCTGAAATGTGGTCTAGGGCAGGCTCATGGAGTTACCTAAGGGCAGCATCCTTAAGGCCACAGCTCAAGAGGAATTTACCAAAATGATCAGGCTTGGTAATGATGGAAAATGTGCATATCTCATTTTCAATGTTTTTTTATGTAATGAATTTCTTAAAAAATCCCCAGTATCCAGGAGTTCACACATTTACTGCATATTCACCTGCAGCAAAACTTGTGCCATACATGTGCTTTCCTTTTGCTTTAGAGGAGGAGAGGAGGCCTAAGAATGCTTTCAGGTGAAAGATTGTATTGAATACCTGTATCTCTATTAATGACATGAGTTTTGAATAAAAATATGTATGTTGATTTCCTTTTTAATTTTTTCACTTTGGATAAGTAATTTGGGAATACAACCTAGAAAAAATTACATCATATATAAAAGAGTCACTAAACATTGTTATAAAATTCAGGAAGAAAGCAGGACTTGAGGAAGAAAAAAAACATTCCGAAAAAAAATATGTGTTCAAGGTAACAAATGGCAAATTGTGGTGATAGCCTTTATAGGTTCTGAAGTTTAATTCTTTACAGAGTGTCTTGAAGAGTCTAGTAGTGGTGATTTATGTCACATCTCAGAAATTGTGTTGCTGGATTTCTGTTTGGAATTTACTTTGTGGGATCACCTTAAGAGCTGAATAGACACTAGCTATAAAATCCTTCTACAGTATTTTTCCCAAGGAGCTATTTCTATACACATGTGAGTAAGTGCACAATAATCCAACAAATAGTAACTTTCTTGTTGCCTTTCTGAGCCATCCTCCTTAGTGTTATGAGCTCACATCAAGTATGTTAATGTTAATCCTTTCTTATTTAATGAGAAAAATCTACAAGAACTCAAACATGGGAGAAGGAGTGCAATAAGTATGGGACTAGAATCAGTTGGTATTTTTCCTTATATGAGCAAAATATTCTAAAATTGTCCCTATTTTGTGTTTCTTCTCCCAAAAGAAGCAGCACATAATATACTGTGCAGTAAGTAAAAAGACTAAGTTATATAAATCAATATCACTTTTCTTATTTCAGCTGTTGAGTAACCTTGAAAGAAAGACTTTGAAAGAAAAAAATTTGAATGAAATAACCTTTAAAAATTACCTTGAAAGGCAGACTCCTTTTTTTTTCCATGTCAAACCTGTGCTATTAAGCTGATTCACCTTTAAGCATGTTGACTTGATTCAACTTTAGCAGAGCAATAACAATGCAAATACTAGAATTTGGAGAGGGTTTTCTGACTAATCCAAGAGTAAATTTTTCATTGGAATGACTGTCTTCCTTGGAGAAAGTGAGAAATAGTCTCTCCTCTGCTGTTTGTCTTTTTCGATGAATGTTGAGTTATCTGCAAAGATAAAGGATGAGTATGTATTTCCAAGATGTGCTTAGTCACTGTTTGAAGAGCTAGATTGAAAGTCTATCTGCTATGCCATGCTGCTTCCTACTTCATTGCTCAGAGGTTTCTCTCTTTTTTTCTTTTTTGTTCCAACTCTCCTTTTGAAAAGAACTACAGAAGTCCTAGGTCTAGAATTTGATATCTATTTTGGTAATTGGAGTTTACACACAGATTTATAGGAAAGGTATTACTAACAGAAAGGATGCTATATGAATGCTATTGAGTATTAGGAGATGATACTGCTGTGAAGTTGGAAGTTCAAGAAAACAAATCATAGGAATGTTTTAGGGGTCAGCATTTTAATTTTTCATTATTCTGTTTTAAAACTTCATCAGTAATTTGTAATCCAGAGACTATAATCTCTGCTAGTGAATTGGGTATTCCTTGAATACTGGCTCAGAGAAAAACCATCTAACCCATCTGTTACTCATTTCTGGCACACCTTGAAAAGAGCATCTAGAAGAGGCTGTTCCCAGTTCTGGGTCAAAGAACAGGTGGGGAGATATATCCTGTGTTTCTACCAGTGTAGACCGTACCCTAATTTTTAGGGAATGCATGAGAAAAAATTATCCTTTTCTCTTGATCTTATTTGCTCAAGAGTTTAGGAAGAGATGCTCAGTCTCCCTAATGCTTTTTCATTTAACCAGTCTGGAAAAGTAAATCAATAACTTAACTTATATTTGAAAGCCAAGATTTCCCTGAGTATTGGCTTACATCCATTGCAAACATCTGGCATCTGTGATGGTGTAGGAAATTTCAAAATAAAAAAAAGTAGACGTACTACTTTCATCTCTGATTCTCACACCCTACCCCTAAAGTGTCCCTTTAGTACTCTGCCATCCCAGTCACAGTCCATCCTTTTCACATAATCCATCACCTCAGAATCAGTCTCTAGGATCTTCCATCAATCCCTGTTGTTGTCCCTTCACTACTAAACTCTGCTTTTTATCAAAACAATCCAAGCAAAAAAATATCCAAATATCACAAATAATGTAATACTGAAATCTCTTGGCCTTAATTTCAGGATTTGGGAAAAAAAAATTCTTTCATCATCCAGTTAATCAATGCTGCCTGATTGCTGTTATCTTCCAGTTTAATCACACAGGAAGAAAAACGGCATCATATTCTGCAGTGACCTATACACTACTAATTCTTTTAAGTTCTATGTGCAAATTGGCAAGACTCATTTTCTCCCATGTAATATTCACCTTGACAGAAATGGATGATAGCAAATCACCTAAAACTTATATGACACTTCTGTTAGGAAGGGTTCAGTTTAATGCTCCAGGATTGTCCCTCTGTGATGACAATATGTCCCTCTAAGACAAAAAACTATTCAGTAACTGACTGATTCCAAAGCTTTTGCTTTCACTCTTTCTGTACATGACCCTCCCCATCACTTTGTTGAAAACACCTCAAAAACCTTGTATGAATGGCATTTTCAAGTTTGTGTCCTGAGGGCTATAGGCATTGTGCTCCAGCTTTGGAAAACTGAGTAATTCAGTTTAGTGATGGAACCACTAATACACAGTTTGGGATCATGTAACAGTACAATTTTTAAAAGGGCTTGTTGGGTTTATGTAAATTTTGGTGTAATTTTGTGAACATCTAATTATAAAGGCTAATTTTGGTTCACCTAAAATCCAAGTGACAAAAGCAGCTTAAGGAAAATCTATATGGGATCCATGTGAAAATGCCTTTTGAAGAGGATTCTTTTCTGTCTTAGTCATATAAAATTAAATGATTAGGTGATTTTCTGTTGTGTGAGTTTGTCCTTGAAACCTTTATGCACAGGATAGCTGTTGAAAAACAAAGACAGAAAGGAGAAAATGTGTTTCTGATTATCAGTGTCTGGAAGAATCAGACATTTGATGTTTTCAGTCAGGAGACATAGTAAGTTATTTATAACTTTTTATGGAATTTTGCAGCATCTATTAATTTTTATTATAATTTATAGGGGTTTTTTTCTATTATATTCTAATGAAGCAGATGTAAAATATTAAAAAGCAAGTAGGTATCAGCCACCAGGGATATTTTAGTTAATTAAACAAATGTATGTATGTACTTTTGGATGAGTGTTTCTATATGTGTGTTCAAAGGGGAGAGCAGAAATAGATATCTACCATTCCTTTGCTGCATTCATCTGTCCAACTGTATAAGCAATTCTCTGAGGAGGCTCTTATATTAAAATTCTACTTCTGATTTTGTAAGGTTGCTGCAATTGCAGAGTTAAAGATCTAGCAGAAATCTACTAATGTTCAAACTTAACAGACAACGTTATTTACATTTTAACACTCCTGTTAATATCTTATTTTAGGCTCTGAGTGTGATGGTTAATGATGAGTCTTTGAACATTGCCATAGCACTGCTGTCCTACACCACTACCATTAGCCTGCAATGCAGCAAATTGTTGACAGCTATAACAAAGCATCACATCTGCCTTGTGAGCTCTCGATGCTGAAATGCTCTCTGTTGCTGCACAGATGAGCAAATATTATTTCTGTTTAATACTATCACTCAAAACAATCAGATCAGTTGGTCACCCAGAATTGTTTTCCTCAGTTTGCTTTCTTCAGCAATACCTATGAAGTTTCCTTACCTGAAAAATATTTGAAGATCTTTGTAGTTAATTTGGGCTACAATCCATGAATGTGTGAAAAATTAGGTGATTTCTTTGCCATGTAAATGATCTTTTGTTGCAGGGTAGCAAATGCTATCTACATGACATGTTGCTGCATTTTAACCTCATTTCCAGTCAGCAACTGTACGAATGAAATGCAATAGTTGCTGTAGATCTACTGATTTTCATCTCTAAATTAATGTAATCTGCTCTGCTGCAGTCATTCTGTGAATACAAGGCTGTAAATTTAACTGACTGCTTTTTCACAGCAAGCTGGTTTGTTTGAGTCTTCCCTGTTTATAGGTAAATAAATTGAATCTTAGTCTTGTGTGCAAGCATCGCTGCTTTAAAAGTTATAACCAGTGCAGATTGGAATACTGATTCACTCCCACACAGCTAGTGTTCATGTCAGACTGCTACATATGTACAGTGGCTTGCAAAATTGTTCAAATATCACAGTAATACCCTCAAAAATAGGACCCTCCAGGAAAAGCAGTTTTCCATAGCAATCAATTACAGGAGCTGCTAAAAACTAGAAACTAGTCTATAAACACTGTTAGTGTGAAGTGATGAGCAATATAATTTCATTCAGTTTATTTTTGCATTGGTCTGGGCTGTATTTTTATTGCCCCACTGTTGTAATGGTGACCTTGCCTTTGTTTTCATTAATAAACCTTTTTATTAATTTTGAAAAAACAGAAACGGCTAATACTTTTAAAGTATTTAAAAGTAAAGATTTATGCTGCAGTCCTTTCTCTGCTGCAGTCCTTTCTCTGGAACACCAGAATTAATCAAGAGCAGAACATGAAGATTTGGTTTTGATGAAAAAAATGCAAATATGAAAACACCTCAAGCGGCAGTTTCAAGTACTTTGTCAGCTAGCACCGCTGCCTCGAGCAGCAGTCCTGACCTCCTTCTCTACCTGACAGCTTATTCTCACCCTGCTTTGCTTCCTCCCTTGGGCTAGCAGAAATGTTTGTGCTGCTGCTCATTGAACTAGATCAGGGAACCAATCAGAGCTGAAACTGCCTTTTTTTTCCTCAATTAATTTTAACTTAGATCAGATTCTCAATTTGGTTCACCACAGGATTGAATGAGCAGGAAAAGGCTGCTGGCCTATGAGAAAGGGAGGGTGAGATGCCTATTAAGGTAACATAAATACTATCTTAAACTGTGGCTCCAAATCTCTTTTGTCTCATTCTTGCTGTTCACATGTACAGAAATTTGAAATCTTCTGTTTCAGCTTAAATCCTTGATCTAACTTTTGATTAGCCAGGGTTTTATTTCCCCAGAATAACTAGTGAACCTCCCCAGGTGCCCCTGATATCTATAATCAAAAGGTATATCTGTAAACTGTATTATTCACAGTAAACATACAGTATAGCATATACACAAGGAAAAGGTGTTCAGTCTCATGACATCAGCAAGTACTTCATAAAAATAAAGTACAGAAACTTAAAATCTCAAATCTCAGACATTTAAGGAACTACATTAAACATTTTTTTTTCTTCAGCTCTTATTAGCTTTGTTAAAGAACCTGTCAACTCTGATGGAAGTTGCCTTCTAGGTCTATGGCTGAAAATATTCTTTGCATTATAAATGAGAGTAACAGCTTGGATTTGAACCCTTGTAAGAAATCACTAACACTGTCTTACAGAAAAACCTAGGAAGCATTTAAATCTGAGATATTAGTATTCTTTCAGGGTGTTAAGCAATTTAAAATAATTTCAGATAATATATATTGTTTATGTGGCAAAATTTTGGTAGCAAGTGGGCTTTAGAGAAGAGTGGCCTCTGTGAGAAGAGACAAACTCTCCCTGTTTTGGGCACATTCACTTTCAGCTGGCTCCAAAATGGACCCAGTGCTGGCTAAAGCTGATCCCCATCCCCATCATTCTCTGATAGAATATTTAGGGCAGGGTAAAAAGTGCTGTGCAGCAGCAAGAGAGAGAAGTGAGAGAAATGTGAGAAACCCTGAAGACCCTAAGAAAGGGAAACTGGACAATCGTACATAGTCCGCAGAGGAGGCTCCAGTGAAGTACCCTGTTCCCCTGTGGCAAACCCAACTGCAGCCTGTAGAGAGCTTCAGCTGGAGCAGAGGATGCCTTCATGCAGCAGGAGGCTTTCAGGAAGGAATGGTGGCCCATGGGGACCCGTGCCAGGGCAGTGTGTTTCTGGAGGACTGTAGCCCATGGAAAAGAACTATGAGGAAGAAGGGGGAAAACTTAAGGAGGAAGGAGTGGTAGGGATGAAGTGTTCTGAAATGACCATAACCCCAATTCCCCATCCCTTTTGTGCTGTTTGGGGTTGGGGAGGTACAACAGTTGGGAACGAAGAAGAAAAATTGAACTTGAGAAATGAGAGAAAGAAGACGTTTTTAGTTATGTTTTTTGTTACATACTGTCTTATTCTATTTTTTATTATGGACTTTTTAAATTGAAGGCTTTTAAATTAGTCTTCCTAAAGTTTTCTGTTTTGCCTGTGATGTGATCTCGCTGTCTTTGCCTTGATCTGTGAGTTTGCTCATCTCATTTTCACTCTATGCCCTGCTGAGGAAGGGGAGTGAGAGAGTTTGGTGGGCCACTGGCAACCAGAAGTTAACTCACCACAGGTACTAATAGTAAGACAGAGAAGTATATTTGCAGCATTTTGGTGAATTGGTCTTGTAGTATTTAATATATTATTGTCCATTCTATGAAAAATTATCTGGTTTAGAATGAAAATGTAGTAGTCTTCTGTTTCTGTTAGAGATACTATTTGGATTGAATTATGATTAAACTATTGAATTGAATTTTTTATTTAAGAACAGTCTGGAACTGATTTTCAAATTCTGTTTTTTTCAAGGCACTTGTAAATGATCTTGAGTAAAAAAATAAGGTTGCTCACATGTATCATCTTTTCTTGAAAAATGTGTGTTTGCTGCCTGAAAATTTTCATAAACAGAGCTGCCTTTTGTCAGCTTAATTTTCCGATTCTTGAAACCAATTTGATAAAAATCCAGCAGCCAACAAACACAAAACCAAAAACCCAGAACAACAGAAAGTCAGGGAATTGCTTTGAACTTGAGTTCAATGTATTGAATTTAATTTTGTTTCAAATTCTCTCCTTTGAAACTCAGAGAGTCAAACAGTTCATATTTAAAATACTCTCTGCAACCTATTCCTATGTTTTGTATAATTTAAGAAGTATATGTTTTGTATAATTTAAGAGGAAGGAGGTCCTAGCAAATTAGTACATCAAGGACTCAAGTCAAACAGATTTTAGGAGTGTTATGTCAGTCAGACAGCATTTTGTAATAGAGAAAATAATACATTTACAGCCTTACTTTAGAATAAACTCTTTTATAAGAGCAATCCAACTACATCATAGTGATATTTCACCTTAACAAAGTTAAAATTATATTAACTTATTTTGAAATTTGCAGTTCATTTAAAAGGTGTTTCTTGAATCTCTGTGTGAAAACTCAGTAATGAAGTGATTGTAACGAACAAAATATTTTTGAATTATTCTGAATAATAGTCTTGTATTTAGTGTCCTCAAGGCTGATGACAAGACTGCCCTGGAGATTTTTATTTTCAAGAACTGGAATACAATTTTGTTGTGGTTGTTGTTTGTTTTAGAAAAACATCAAATCTCTACATGTCTGGTTAAAACCTTTTGTGTTTCCCCCTTGAGACACGATGCTAATAAAGCTGTAATCCAAAGCCATTGCCCTTGGGTTGCTAGGATGGAACCTTCAGGTAGGAATATGTGAGGAATGAGGTGATTATCTCTTTTTTCTGACCATTTTGTATCAGTATACATGATAGTAAACATATAAAAGTGTTAACATATCTTGCAGCTTGAGCAGTAAGGGCACGTCTTAATAATGAGGGTTAAAATTAACACCCCTTGTGAAAAGAATGTGAGGACTTTTTGCAGTGGGCTATTTTTAATAAACATCAGGGTTAAACTGGCTTCACAGAGGGATCCTTTTCAATTTTTGAAAATGTAGTTTTACTACTAAATGAATTTTATCAATGAATTAATGTAAATTGTGAAAATGCACAACTACAACCTCCTTCATGCATTCATTTTTAAAACTGCTTGCATCAGTTAGGCTGTGTTCTTAACTACCAAAACCATTAACTTTAACAAGTATGTGATTAGTGCTAATGCTAATCAGCTAAACAAGTAGGAAAAAAAAGGTGTTATTGACTTCTCAGGGACTAATAAACTTACATATATGTTTTGATAAATAGAACCCTCACAGGTTGAATGGACTGGAGAGTAATTCAAATAGAGTAAAAGACTCCCTCCTTAATTTAGAGGATGAGAACAGAGCTGAAACTCTTATCACAGATAAGACAGAGCTTAGCTCTTCAGCAAATGCTAATTGTCAGTGCCTTTCATATTAGGTACAGAAACGAATGGCAATATTGTTCACACATCTTACAGGCAGTTTTCAGCTCTCTCTGTTAGAACATGTCTGTAAGGTTTCAGTTCTGCAAAGGTGCTTGTAGTCAGAACAAAATGAACCAGCCCTTTCAGTCCAGACTATGCTTACAGAGTTTGGGAGAACCTGGGACCATTCTCTTAATCTGAAGAAATACCTGAATAGTCAGGTAACTAACAAAATTATGATAAACTTCAGAGAAATTAGAACTGAGGAAAGTGCTTGCTAAATGCGTGCCATAGAACATGTATACTATTCAGTTTTTCTCTGGACATTGCTACTTTTCAATCTTTAAAATGATTATTTTGAAGAAGAGGTGTTTTGTCCTGTTATGAATCTGTTTTTTCAACAAGTGAAATGGGTCACTGCTTTTCTTTGGGCTTCTGTTCCTCTTTAGTAGTCTTCAGGTTCGCCCAGGTCCATCTGTAGGAACATTTCTGTAATAAGACTGTGAGAATTCTTACCAATTTCCTCAGTTTAGTGTTTTCCTCATATTTATTGATATTAATGTGGTGGATTTGAAGACCTTTTCTCAGGATATCCTCTAAAATTTGTGTCATCCTTCAGATATTAATTTGCTTCAGCACAACTGACTGGAAAAATTGGTTTCTGAACTCTGGAACTTATATCTGCAACATCCCTGAGTCAATATAGATGAGACATTATCAGGAGGTTTTTACCACTTGAGAGATTAGGAGTTATATGGAAAAATCAGTGGAAATTTATCAGTGGAAACTAGATTTTGAAGAGGGCACTTCTAATTAAATTGCTTCAATTGTTTCAATGTCTGGCAACTGTGCAGAAACTATAAGGACTAGCAGAAGACAAACCTGCTACACAGGCTCTTGGAGCCATGCTTTTTCACAACAAATGTTATTTAAGCAGGCATAAAAGTACAAGATCATTTTGGAAGCATGAAATATTTTATAAATGTTCACTATTAGGAGAGTAAACTCATGAGACACTTTCAAATCCTTTTCTACCCGTTAGGGTAGGATTATAACTGCAAGGCTTCTCTGGGCAGGTAAAGCTTTTTAAGTATAATATTTCAGCCATTAGTTAAGGCAGCAGCTAAGGCTGATCAAATATAATGAGGAGGTGAAAATTTGGGGGTCTTATTTTATAGTAAAAAAATCTGTGTCGTGCTTCTGCCAGCCTGATTTATCATATTTTAATTTTTTTCAAAAAAGGAACACTTCAAAATTCTTTAAAAGCTGGGAAGGTAAATATTCAGGCTTATGTCCTCAGAACTTAGCATTTGTATGGCTTCTCATGTAGCAGAAAGTAAGACAGCAAGCAGTCATCTCAGAATCAGTTCTTTTCTGAATATTGTGAGCTCCTTTCTTTGGATAATACTGACCTTTAAGACCAACTATGAAAGGGTTCTATAAATCCTATTCATAGGCAGCTGCTATTATAAGATTAAAAAGAAAACCAATGTTCAATATAGATTTTACTTCTCCTGTCTGATTTCCTTGTCCAAAAGAGTGGTAATTAAAGTGATGTGTGCTTTAGTGCTTTTACACTAATCTGAATGCTGAAATTCGGAGAAAGGATCTCTTTGGTTCTGAATGCAACCTGGTACATAACTGTTTCTATGCTATTTATTGATAAATAAAATACTCCTTAGTGGTGCAAAAGCAGACTTGTAAATTCCCTACTTTACTAGCTTAGTGTAGCAGAATTCTTGGAAGTCACTGAAAAATTCTTGAGAAACTGATGATGAAAATTTATGGAAAGAAAATGACAAAATGACATATCTGTTTATAAAAGAAAATTTGCCTACTCCTATGCAAAATTCAAAAGGGCAAAACCAGCAGAAACTAGAAAAGGATCTAAAACAATGCTAGCAAGATAAGTGCATAGTGAGTATTTCCAAACCCAGGAGCAGGTGAATGAACAGGGAGCTGATCAGCTTTGAAATGAGGAGCTCAGATGATATGACTATAAATGACAAGGTACAAAATGGAATGCAGTTCTAAGTGGGCTGAAGACAAAAATAGTAATAGCATAAGAAAGGAATTTTGAAAGAAAATTGTGAGCTTTAGCTTCTGTTTTTCTAATATAAGTATACAAAGGAACTATTTTCAGGTGCAATAATAAGGCCACTAACAGCTAAAGTTGCTCTCTTGTATTGTAAAGCAAAATACAGTAAATAGATATTTTCCTTCCTTTGTCTCTAAATAGGTGCCATTTGAAGGTTTTACCTTTGAAAAGTAAACATTAGCAAAAAGCTAATGTTGGTTTATTCGGTTCACTTCATAGACATGAAAATATTTCTGAAATCTCAAAGATTATTTCTGAAATGTTTCCTTCTGTAGGTGGTGAGTGGTCTGATATCTTAATCCAACTGTCTTATTTTGTGCATATTGTGCTAATTACTATGCAAACTATTTTCTGGTTATATTAAATTTGTGACTTCTTTTATTCTGAGCTTTGAATTTCAGTATGATAAGAAAATAATGAACTTAAAGCCTTTGATCATGAAAGTCTCAAACACAAAGAAATGTTCTGGATGTTCAAACATAGGGAAGTCCTAGAAACAACTCCAGTTTGTTCCATGGATATAATGCAGAGACATCGTTCATCTACACACTTATTGCCATTTAGTGCAAAAGTCCAACTTAAATGCTTTAAAATTTAGAAGAATAATTCAAGGATTACTTTCAGCAAATGTGATTTTCTTTGCTCCATTTTCTTCAAAGAATTGCAAGACTTGAATATTAATGCTACCAAAGTAATGACAAAGTTGGTTGTGATGGGAAATCTTATTAGTAAACAAAAGCTGCATCTGAAAAATATTGTCATTAAAAGCTATGTAGTAGTTAATTGAGTCTGATATGAAATTTAGTGCTGGAAAGTTAATGGCTAATGCAGCTATTTCACAGAGCTTGGTTACTGCAGGCTCTGTAATGATCTCCTTTGCTTCATGGCAACAATGAAATTAACCTATCCTTTGTCCTGCAGGTGTTGTTCTCTGATAATGCATATCCTCTACAAGTATGAGCAAATTATTTGCTTTGCATACAAATTGAGCATAAGCTGAATATATATGGATAGGAAAATGAGCTTTTCTTATATTTTTGAACTAGAGAATACAGACTGGAATATAAGTCACAATTCAATAAGCTGGCATCTTGGGTGACATAGAATAAAGAGTACAGCTAGGAATTTAGATGATTATTGGCTTTCTGGATTTCTACTTCTATGATTCTACAGTCTTAAAACCATATTGGACATAAACCCACAGATTAGCAAAACTCCCTCCTTATTTCAGTTTATGACTCCCAAAGGACAGACAATTTTAAGTAGAGTGGTCTGAAAAGCAGGCTGGGGAGATGAGGGAACTGGGGTAAAAGGAAAATTGTTAGGTTTTGATTATCAAGGTATCTACTGGATTAAGAAGGCAGAGGGCATTTATAATTTGGATTGAAGAACATATGAAGAACATCCTGGCATGGTGTCAGAAAAACATTGTGAGCATATCAAGAATGAAACAATATGAAATAATCTGGTATGGCTGGAAGAAGTTTTATGTGAATTCACATACTTAAACAAAAATTTAATTTTTTTGTTCATTCTAGTGACTAAACTGCTTGTGCACAACTTATTGGTTGTATTATCAAGAGATATATTTGTATTAGAAATTGTGAGAGTTGATTTTGGTTTCACTGTAAGAAGGAAAGGCCAAGAAAAGCTTAAGGATGCTTCCTCTTTTCTCTTTTCCAATTTTCCAGGATTCTAAAAGAATGTGGCAGGAGAGATGACAGACTAACAGAAGATTGATAGGTTTTAACAAATTGTTGTAGTACTGTTTTTAATGTAGACTATTCCAACTCGTTTCTTCCTCCTTGTATGAAAAGCAGACATAGGGGAAATGTGGGAAGTGCTTACTATCATCTCCAGAACAACAATTACTGCAGACAGAGTTAACTATAACACTCCTATCAGCTGGACTGTGTAAACCAATTCAGTTTGCACATTCAGTAGCCACATCAGCAAGGCAAAAGCAACATAATAACAATAAATTTCAGGAAGCAGCATGCTTGACTTATTATTGCAAGCTCAGCCTAAGCACCCAGTATTTGTTCATGCCATAAAAAGGATGCATAAACTTGGGTATAAACAAATATTGATTTTTTTGGATAGGAGGTAATTATCCAGGAATGACATTTTCAAAGACTAGCTTAGAGTCAGAAAATGAGTGGGAAACCATTCCTTTACATAAACCACCAGTTTAATAGGACAATGCTGTATAATTCTGTATGTCAAAGTCATTGATATATAACTGAAGAGGAAATTAGATGCTGGGTCAAGAAGCATGCAATATAGTAAATCTTAGTCAGCTTTTCTTTATTCTGAACACTACTTTTCTATTATTCAGGGGTTTTTTTCTCCCTATACATTTAATAGAAAAAACTCTTACGGTAAAGAACAGTTGTGTAAAAGCGTTTGCTTTTTGGCTTAATTTCCCAATATAGAAATGATATGAAGGAAATATTTGATAATAGACCCAGAAAAAATGTCGTTATCCTTAGAAAGGTCTGAAAATTAGTAAAGGAAGACACACAGAAAGCCAGAAAATCCCTCTGAGGAAGAAAAACACTGGAAACCATTTCTTTTACAATGATAGCATTTTTTTTTGTTGGAAAACTTCACAATTCTTATTTCAGTGAATGCTTTCCACCTCTCATGCACATCTGAAATCTTGAAGTCTATTATTAGTGCATAGAATTTAGATATCTCACAGTAATGGCTATTTGTTGGGAAGAGGCCTTCATGAGAATTGAAAACAAGAAATAATGCTAAAACTCACAGTGACTTTAAGAGTGCCTCAAAATTTTCAGTGATTGCAGGACAAGTTTGATAAAGACAGGAAGTAAAATTTATTTGTATGGCTCTGTGTGTACTGAGAAGTAGGAGAAAGAAAGGGAAAGTTCAAAAGGCAAGTGTCCATAACTTACTTTAACAATTTGTATATAAATTATAATACCTGAAATATTTCAGTATCTAATAATAGATGTTTGTGGGAAGTTCAATTTCAAACACCATATACATCAGTAATGTAACGGTCACCTTTTGTTTTTTTCACCATAGAATCACAGAATCATTAAGGTTGGAATGGAACTCCAGAGATCATCTTGCACAATCTCACTGCTCAAAACAAGATGATCTAGAGCAGATTGCTCAGATATGCATCAAGTTGGCTCTTTTCTTTCTCCAATAATTGAGACTCTACAGCCTCTCCAGGCAACACGTTACAGTGTTCAACCACCTTACAACCTTCAGCAATCTGTTAAAAAGTCTAACCTGAGTAAAAGATGTCCCAGCCCATGGCAGAGAGTTTGACTAGGTGATTTTTAAGAGATCCCTTCCAACGCAAACTTTTTAGTAATTCTACAGGAATTATACCTTCCTTGTGCTTAGTCAGAATTTCCCGTTTTTTAGTTTGTGTGTGCTGCCTCCTGTCTTTTTGTTAGGTGTTACTGAGAAGAGCCTGGCCTCTACATCCTTATTTTCTGCCATTAATTATTGATACTCATTAACAAGATCCTGCTGAAACCTTTCTTCTCCTGGGAAATACTCCCAACTCTCAGTCTTTCCTAGTTTAACAGATGCTGCAATCCTTGAATCATGTTAGTGGTCCTTCACTGTGCTCTCTCCAAAACATTCTTGCCTCTTGTACTGTGGAGCCTAGCACAGGGAGCAGCACTCCAGATATCTCACCAGTGCTGAATATAAGGGAAGGATCAACCACACAAATCTGCTTGCTGGTGGTGGTCTTCCTAATACAGTCCAGAATGCTGTTGACCTTCTTAGTTGTAAGGGTGTCTTGCTCGCCCTTGTTGCAGATTGATTTGTGAGAACCAAAGGGACAGAGTTAGTTTTTCAGTCTGTAAATCAAGTCCTGATCAAGTAGTCTGATCTCAATCTTGATTTGAAACTACAACATACCTATATTTCAAATGTATGCTTTATTTCTTATTCAAATGTCTAAATTCCACAACCAACCTTTGGACACTTTATTTTTCCACCTAACTGAGCCAAAATCTTTTCATCCATCTGGAACCTTACTGAGTTCTATCAGCTGTGGGGCATTTGTTTGTTTGGTTTTTTCCTTCCAATTTATTGATGTATGAGTTGAATTGGGAAATGCAGAAGACACAATGGTCTAGTGTCATATTATATAGCCTCTGTGCCCCATGCCCTCTATGATTATTCATATTCCAATCATGCAAAGATTTAATAATCAATAATTAATTTAGCTTTTTTAAAATGTCTCTATTAAATTTCCATCAGTATTTATCCTTTCCAATATGTGAAAACGGTCAGACTGGAAAATATATAGTTATTTGGGCCATTGGTTTTACCTTATTAAACCAGACATACAGTGACAGTTTCTTACTGGTCTTTTGAGATCCTCAGTTATTGAAACAGATTATTAATGGTCTAGAGACCTCATTAGCTGAGCCTTTTCGAATTAATGTTTGTAAATTATGTATAACTTGTGATTTTAAAAGTGCAACTTTATTAGCTCGTGTTTAAGTTCTGCCTAATATCTGCTTGGATGAAAAGTATTTTTTCCCTTCAATCACCACTTACTTATTTCCCAAACTTAAACTAGGTTTTACTGAAAAACTTTACTCCTCTATGTTAGCAGCTTTATTATTTACATCTCATGGGAATACCTAAGAAGCAACCAAAGATTCATTGACCGCTGAATAGTCTATATGGACTTCAGGGAATTAAAAAAAGATAAGAAGGGAAAAAAAACCACTAGTCACTGTCATGGTTTAAGCACAGCTGGCAAGTAATCGCTAAGCAACTACTCTCTTAAAATTACATTAAATTATAAAGTTAAATCTACTTACTCCATGTAACAGAAAATTGAGTTTTGAAAGAGGAAGTTATAGAAAGGAAAACCAGGAGAAGTGCACAATTTAAATACAGTAGAGTCATCTCAGGAAACACCCATGGGAAGGCAAGGAAGCTGTGACATTACTAGTATTCCCTAGGATTTGGGATGTCAAATATTAACTAAGACTAAGGAGTGATGTCTAGTGTTTTTAGAACTACAACTGTTTTACTAGAGGAGCAGAATTCATTTGATTAAGAAAACTGAAATTTTGGTTGAATTCATAGGTTATAATTAAGGTAGTCTTGGTATATTATGTTGTTATTATATTTTAAGAGTTCCATTATCATTAGCTTGCAAAGGTTCCATATTGCTAGAGTTTCATACCTCCTTGGTGGTTCTTATAGGCAGCTCCTCTAGGCACTGACCCTTCCTTGTTCTTGCAGCAGCCAACTGACTCCAATTCCCCTCAAGCAACCAATCCACTCTTTTATAACACTCTTCTGATTGGCTACAGCTGTGGCCTGTTAAAATGAGGCCTGCTCCTAATCTTTTATAATTAACCCAGCTGCAACTCTTTAGGGGGTAGGATTACTTTCTAGTACCTTCACCCACCTATATTCTAACCCCCTACAATATTAAACATAGCTCTGGTCCTGGGGTGGTTTGTGGTGCTCCCTGAGGGTTATGTACTACTTCTGAGAAAGACTGTGTCAGCTACATTGTGGACCTTTTCCTGACTGCAAGGCAATGCAATCATAAATATTTGAATACTCAACTGGATGTCTTAGAAGGTGCAATTGTGTGAGCTGAAGTTGTCTGCAACAAGCTTCACTTGTTGCTTTCCCAGGTGATTTGGTTTAGGGATACTTTCATTGAGGCATCCAAGGAACAATTCTGGGCCCACTCTGTAGTCAATAACTGTACCATTTAAGCAAAAAGTAGGGTGAGACTCTTTTCCATATTCACAACAAAATTTAAAAGATTTACTGACTTGCTAGTTATATTACTAGAGCCCTGTAATAGCCCACTTGATCCATTAATAGAAGATAAAAAGTTGCTAAGTTAAAATGGCTGTCTGTCAATTAAATGTATTTTACTTCCTCAAGTTCTGGGTTCTCCTTCCAGGTAAGAAATATGAAATCCTGTTATCTGAACAGATAATCTTGGGACAATGTATTTCAAGTAGGCCCAGAAAGTCTGAAGATTTGTCTTTAGTTTTAAAGTCTCTGGAAATCAGATAAATACAACAAACTTGTTTCTTTCATTGGCTTACAGGGCTGTCAAATCTACAAAATTGTATATAAACTGAGTCATCATTATGAGCAACTCTAACTTTAAAAACTATCTGTCTATCTGTGGAAATATAGATTTATTGGACTCGTGTGAAGATATCAGTGAGACATTTCTCTATGGAAGAAATTTAACTGAACTTTCTCAGTAAAACTGCTGAGATTTTGTTTCAAGGAATGTTTTCCTAATACTTTATACGTAAAACTGCAGCAGAACATAATTCTAGTCCAAATTTATTTTTTCCAATCTGACAGCTGAAAGGTAAAGGTTGAAAATGTCTCATTTGAAAAGTCTGATATAAGGACATAGATTAAAGAGAGCCTCTCATTTATCCCAACAGGATGGCCTTAACCTTTTTATTCCAAACATTAACAGTGGTAGAAAATGAACTTATAAAAGACTGAATGCAAAAGAAAAACAATAAAATATAAAAAAAAGAACACCTACACTGGAGAATACTGTGAAAAGTTAATAATGTATTGTCAAATTCTTCTCTGAGCTAAAATGGATCACTCGTTGCACTACAAAGTTTCAAGTTTCATGTGAACTAAATGTAGGAGTTTTAGGAATTAGGGATCTCATGAGAGGATAATATTCTTGCCAGTGCTTGACTGTATTTTTAAAAAATTTTAATGACTCTACTATTAACTATAGGCCCCTGAATGTAATGAATCACTTGGAAATGTGATGGAGCTGTATAAGTAAGAAATTATTCCAGTATTTGCAACAATTGCATCTCAAATATAACCACAGCATGTAAAATTTCTGTGAATAACTAATCTCTACAACAAAATACATCACAGGAGCATTTGATGGTCGTCAGAATCAATGGAATTTCACTGATGATAATTTATATATTAGAATACAGAAGAAAGACATTTGCCATTTTCAGCAAGATTATGTTGTGTGGATTTTTCTTTTATTCTTCCCCCTGCAACATTTATATCTGAGTGTTTCTAAGACTAGTGTCCTGCAACAGATGCTGCCAGCAATACTGAATACTTTCAATTAGTAGTTCTCTACTTCTCTGGTAGCTAAGCAACTGACCTGTGGTGAAGAATACATAATGATCTTGTGCATATCCACCTTAGAGTATCAGGGAGAGCTAGACTTCAAAACATGGGTTTGTTCTCCCATATTGATGACTTTGGCTTAGCCTTCTGTGAATTATAAAGTGTATTTACACTGTGCTTAATGTAAGTAGGTCAAAAACATAAATAAGAGGCTGTGTACGTATGTGGCTTAATGTTTCCCCATTCATTGAAATTACCATGCTGTTAGCAAGCAAACATACAGAACTCTATAAAATTAGGGTAAATAAGGATTTGATATCATCAATATACAATCATAATTAACTACATAACAATATTTTTGACTTTCCTTTTTAACAATTTGGAGTAATATGGTCTTGTTAATAAGGCAGTGTTTACTGAATGGGAATTTGAGAAAAAACAGCAGCTGGCACGGATTTAATCCACATAAAAGAGAGGCTCCTAGTTGTCAGGGGGATGGTAGCATGAGAAAAATAGCTGAGAAAAATAACCTTATCCTTTGTAAAGCCTTCCAGTACATTGAGTCTGTACCTCAGAGTTGGCCAGGACTTACTAGAATCCCAGATTCTAGAAAATGCCTGAGCAGTTTTCTCCCCTCAGCTTTGTTTGATCAGAGGACTTGCTTATTCAGGTCCAATGAAATTTTCACACTCTTAATCCATTTATTTATCACCTATGGGAGACTGAAGAATGCAAGAAGAATTGGGAGGGTCCTACATATAAAGAAAACCACAGAAAGTCTTTAAAAATCCTGGCCAAAAAAACTCAAAAAAAAAAAAAAATCCAAAAGAAGCCGAATAAAACCATTATATATTACTGGGAAAACATTGAAGTGGTCTAATTAGACCAGATAGAAAACATAAGAAAACTTTGGCCAACAGAGGTAATCCAAGTTTTGTGAAAACATGAAATTTTAAAGGTGAAGCTAGTTGTCAAAAATCAGTCTGGCTCAGCAGTCAATTTTGCAGAGCTTTAAAGAGTGTTTGGGTCAAAGTGTTTGGGTTTTGGTTTAGGTCAAAACATTCTTCAAGATAAAGAACATGTTACACTAACTGAAATTATTTGGAAAGTTCTCTAAGATGTTTGTGTCAGTCATGAAAAGTATTCACCTTTCATATAGTGTTTCAGCAGCTCTCCTTTTTCAGTCAGCTCAAGTCTCCAGGGAGGTTTTAGGAATTGTACTCTGCTGTAAAATTAATTTAAAGGGAAGAGAAAATGTGTGTTGTCAGAAAGACTGGAGAAACTAACATTTACCTAATGGAAATCTGGGAGAATGTCTGTAATAGTTCATGCTTCAGATTAGCTGTATTTATATTTCTTTTGGAATAACTTTTTATTTTTTTTTAAATCACAATTATCCTACCAGTCATTAAAATACCCTAATAATGACAGCTATAAGTTTGTAGTGAGTTGATCCTGGCTGGACATCTGCTTCCCAACAAAGCTGCACTGTCACTCCACTCCTCAGCTGTACAGGGTAGAAAATATAGAACCAAAGGTTTGCAGGTTGAGGTAAGGACAGGAAGAGATCACTCACACAATTATAGTTACAGGCAAAATAGACTCAACTTGAGGATATTAGTTTCAATTACTGCCAATCAAATCAGAGTAGAACAACAAGAAATAAAATAAAATCTTAGAAACCCTTGCACCCACCCTTCCCTTCTCCCCAGGCTCAACTTCACTCCCAATTTTCTCTATGTCCTCCCCGCCAGTGGCACAGCAAAGATGGGCAATGGGGATGTGATCAGTTCATCACACTTTTTCTCTATGTCTCCTTCCTCCTCAGTGTAAGGACTTCTCAAACTCTTCTCCTTCTCAGTGAAGGAACTGAGAGATGGAGAACCCAGTGTGGGTTCCTATCTCTATGGGTCCTGCCAGGACCCTGCTTCCCACTGGGTCACAGCCTCCCTCGGGCATCCACCTGACCTGCTCTGACATGGGGTCCTGCTCACAGAAGACATCACTGTAGCTCCCCCCAAAAAACAAACCAACCTTGCTTAATATTTATTTATTGAAACACACACTATCTGTAAAGTCTTCTTACTGTATGCTACAATTGCAATTTCCTACGGAGAGCGTCAAAACTGGTTTGTTTGACTTTTCAAGGTGTATATATTCAGAGCTATAATGTAATTTACTAGCTTTACCTAAGTTTGCAAAAAAATACAGCATGTACTGAAATTAAAAAAATTAACCAGAAAACAATCAAACAAGCAAAATAAAACTGTTTATTAATGATATTGTCTTTTTGCAAATAAAATATATTCAGCCCATTAGGTGAATAAAATGTCCTCAGGAACTGTCAATGTCAAACTGTATATGTCAATAGCTTGATAAGATCTTAAAGCCTCTACAGAAACCAGAAAACAACAGCGTTTTCCTTGGCTTGGCTCTGAGACAGCCTTGATTATCATTTTTGCATCACAACATCTTTGCAGGTAATTACTGTACAATTGAAATAAAATATCTGTTGTCATGTACTGTCTTTTAATATTCGTGGATATCAGAATCTACAAACCCACAAAAAAACCCCAGTGTAACTAAGTACTCAAATTCAATAATTAAAAAAAAAAATGAAATAAATAAATTCAGAAGTCAGACAGTCTAAGATGGCTTTCACTATACAGTTAAATAAAAATCTCAAGTTCCTCTCTGCAAAATCAATCTGAAGTTATATGGGCTTGTAAAAATATTGAATTATTAAAATAAATAATCTGAAAAATTATTTTCTAAAGCAAGTAATTTTCTATATCTTAAAGCAGAGTATTTAATTTGGGAACAATGATATAAAAAACTTCTAAAAGATAGATAGATCTGGATTCTATTTCAGTCTGGGACTGAGAGTCCTCTGTGATGTGAGGAGAATAGAGGAGAATAAATAAATCATGTGGTCTCCCTTAACAACTGTAGCTTACTGCATTGGTCTCATACTTTTTCAACAGTGATGGATATAGGATATGTTAAATAAAAAAAAAAAAAAAAAAAGGGGGTGGTAAGGGTACCTCGACTGCTCCTACTGCTCCTGCCTTAAACAGAGAAGAATTTTTCCTTTCTGTGAAGGAAAGTGTTACCTTGTTGAAAGAACTTTGTCTGACTCCTGGAAGTCTTTGAAGTGTGATGGTGGAAGAGGAACAAAGTGGAACAAGTACTATGATAGAGTGAAGGACTTTTTAAAAAAAAGAAAAAAGGAGAGAGGAAAAAAATCAGCAGCCAGTTAGGGGAAGAAGAGTGGAGAAGAAAAGCTGATAGAAAAATAGTCTGTATATGTATAATTGCAAGTAGAATGCAAAGGATCCTATATCCTATATAAAATCTCATTTAAAATTATATACCACTTTAATAAATTTTGTTCTCATTTTTGCTTTGAGTACTTCTAATTTTAGGGCTCATATTTTGGTATTTTATTAAGTATGAAGAACATAATTAATGCAATTCTGCCACATGTCACAGCCACTGTGAACGTTATCAGCCTGTTTCCTCCAGAATGGATGTTTAGCCAGAAGGATGTGGCTGTCTGCCTTACAGTGTGCAGATCCCTTCCTTTCTCCACCTGCTCTGACCATGACAGGTGTCACAGTGTTTCTCAGGGTTGTGCTGTTGAATAGTAAACCATGGTAGTACTCTATGCTACATCATATTATAGCACCCTACAAGAATGATCTGTTCAGTAGTCATTCAGAGGTTGGGAATGAAGAACCCAAAACATAAAATGCCTTCCCAATTTGATACACATTTTCCTAAATTTAAACCAAGTTACGGGGAAAGTAGTGGCTAATAGACATTTCTGATTCATGAGGATGTTGGAGTTGAACATGTCTATTGTTGGCTCAGGATGACAATTTTTTCCAACAGACTTATACACCAGGAGCAATCACAGATCAGCAGTGCTAGATGAGCTGCAGGAGGAAGCTGCAATCAGAGGAAAGGGAAAATTTGGATTAGAGCTGCATTAGCTATAAAAATAATGTTCTTACATGCCTACATAATTTGAAATGCAGGAATGGGTTGGAATGAACCATACATACTTCTCCATTCACAAATACATCCAGATGTGATGACAACTTCCAGAGAATAAGAAACTATCTGTAAAAGTCATTATTGTGAATTTCAAAGTGCTTTCTTAAAAAGTTATGATATTAAACAGAATTTTTTAGAGTCTCCTGCTTGGTTACTGCAACAGCATCCCTCAAAGTCTTAAACTTCACTTCCCATTCATTACCACTTCAAGGTGGTTTTGTTGTTGTGATGTCTGTTTTGAGTGTTTGTCATGGTTTAAGTCCAAGCAGTAAGCAAGCCCCAAGAAGCTGCTCACTCACTACCCCACTATCAAGATCGGGCTGGGTGAATTGGAGGGGTAAAAGCTGGAAAAATGAAAAAGCTGGGTTGAGTCAAAGACAATTTAATAGCAAAAGCAAAAGCAGCACACACAAACAAAGGAGAACAAGGAATTAATTCACTACTTCCTATGGACAGGAAGGTGGTCAGCCATCTCTGGGAGAACAGGGCCCCATCACATGTAATGGTGAGTTGGGAAGACAAACACCATCACTCCAGACATCCCCCTCTTCCTCTTTCCCACCACCTTATATGCTGAGCATGATGCCACATGGTCTGGAGTACCCCTTTGGTCAGTTGAGGCCACCTCTCCTGGCTGTGACAGGCTGCTCCTCCAACCTCCTATGTACCTCCAACTTCCCCCCAGCATGGCCGTACAAGAAGCAGAAAAGGGCTCGTCTCTGGGTAAAACATGCTCAGCAATAACTAATTCAATTTTGTGTTCTACACAAATCCAAAACACAGCCCCACACTAGCTGCTGAAGAAAGTAAACCCCACCTCAGCCCAAACCAGCACACTAATTCATTATTTTTAATTGCTCCTGCAAGACTGTATTATTACATACGCTTATAAGAAACCTTGTTTTCAGAGTATGAAGAAATAAAGGAAGTATGAACTATTTGTTGCCAGGTAAGTGCAGGAGCAGTGGTTTATATATTCTGTATACAGGCCAGCTCAAGATAGGTCTGTAATATATAAATGACTGCAGTACTTTTAAAGTCTGTAGAAGGAAGAAAATTAAAAGCTTCCTCCTGAAGAAGGATAAAATGAATTCTGAATATGGTCTCACAAATATTCTGTTTCCAGAAAGCTGCCTGTGTCTCCAGAAAGGGTATTCTGTTCAGAGAGCAATCCTTTGAAAGAAGATATTGATTTCACAATCTTGTGCAGTATCCCAACTACTTTTGCTGCATGAACCAGATAGCAAAATCTCTTGAGTTCTATGGCAGACATAAAAGTGGTGTCTCTACATGGAATAAATATATTGCTACATATTATTTATTTCCTTGTATTAAACCTTTTTCTGGCTTTAAAAGAGTTTTCAAGGTATTTGATACGTGAGGTCTTAATTTCCCTTCACCTAAAGTAGGAGTACTAGCAGTGGAGTATCCAGCAGTCTGTATAAATCAGGCAGCTGCAGGAAGTTGCTGTGCTGCCTGTTACTATGAGACCCTGTCATTACTGTTAATGGAAAAATTTCTAGACCAGGAACCTGTTTGGTGTTGTGATGTTGTTTTGTTTTTGGTGTGAGGAATTGTTTTCTAGATGTGAATGATGTGACTGAACTTTGTGAATATTGTGTGATGAATGTGGATTTTTCTGACAAATTTTAAATATGTGATTCACAGAGGCAAGGTGTGGAATAGTGTTTGCACCTCAAGGTGTTGGTAGCAGGGAGCTAGAGGAGTGGCTTCTGAAAGAAACTGCCAGAAGGTTCCCTTACATTTGACAGAGCCAGTGCCAGCCGTCTCCAAGGCAGACCCACTGCTGGCCAAGGCAGAGTCCAATGGCAACTTTGGGTGTAACAGTCAAAAAGAGGGTGGGGATAGGAGGTAAATGGTGTATGGACAACTTCAGCCAGAGAGATGAGTGAGAATGTGTGAGAGAAACAACTCTGCTGGCACCAAGGGGAGTAAAGGGGGAGGAGGAGGAGGAGGAGGAGGAGGAGCTCCAGGCACCTGAGATTCCCCTGCAGCCCATGGTGCAGCCCATGGTGAGGCAGGTTGTGTCTCTGCACCTCATGGAGCCCCATGAGGAAGCAGAGATCCACCTGCAGCCTGCGGAGAACCCCATGTCAGACTGGGTGGATCTGTCCAAAGGAAGATGTAACTGTGAGAAGCCCAAGCTGGATCAGGTCCCTTGTAGGGCCGTGTGGCCCCATGGAGAGAGGAGCCCATGCTGGAGCATGTTTGCTGGCAGGACTTGTGACCCTGTGGGAAACCCACTGATGGAACTGCTCCTGAAGGACTGCATCCTGTGGAAGGGAGGACCCATGCTGGAGCAGTTTGTGAAGAATTGAAGCCTGTGGGTAGGACTCCTGTTGGAGAAGTTTCTGAAGGAGTCCTTCTTCTGAGGAGAAAGCAGTGACAATGTGTCTTGAACTGACAACAACATTCCCCATCTGCCTGCACTGCTGTTGAGAAAGAGGTAGAGGATTTAGAAATTTGAGCCTGGAAAGAAGGGAGGGGTGGGGGAGAGATGTTTTTTAAGATGTGTTTTTCGTTCTCATTAGCTTTGTCTGATTTCATTTGCACTAAATCAAACTAATTTCCCCACACTGAAACTGTTTTACCTGTGACAATAATTTGCAAGTGATCATTTCTGTTCTTATCCCGTGAACCTTTCCTAATATTTCCTCTCCCTCTGTCCAGCAGAGGAGGGGACTGAGAGGATGGTTTTTTGGGCACTTGTTGTCCAGCCAGGGTCAACCCACCAGAACCCTGCTCCTTCATACTATATGATCCAGGGGAAAGGATATCTCTGTATCAATCAATCATTGGCAATCACCTCAACTGAAAATGTCTCTAGGGGATAGTATGTGGCATAGACATGTTTTATTTACATTTACACAATTATTAACTTTTATTTTATGTTCAAAAATATAACTTTTGCTTTTCAGTAGATTTGGGAAATTTCCAAAAATATAATAAAGACCAAATTATTTTCAAACTTAATACATTAGGTGACCATGCAGATATCTCATTATCTAGAACAGTCAGATATTTCATTAGGTTTTTGTGTTTAATTTTAAGCTATTTTTATTTACTAATGCTAAAATATGTAATTGTGGAGGTGAAACACAGTGGACTAATTATTATTATTGTTATTATTGTTTTTTGTTATATTTTCATGTGTATCATGGTAAAGTCAGTTATATATTACCTACTATGAAGGCAAACTATTTTATATGCAGATTTAAGGTAATGGGCATTCAACTTTAAAAAAATGGTTCTGATACCCTGTAGCTTCTCAATAATAGTATGCTCTTACAATACAACAGAAAAGGATGGATTATAGGTTTTTCAATTTGCATCAAGCATATTAATTGCAGAGTAGGATTTCCACATAAAATATCAATGTACTGGAACAAACTGTTAATGTACCAGAATATGAACACTTACATTCATTTCTTGAGATTTAAAAGCAATCTTCTTTTTCATATATCTGAAAAGTATTTTTTTTAAAAGTCTGCTAATGAGAACATCGTAACCAATGTTTTCTGAAAACCTTAATTAGCTTAAGTGTTAATAGTGATTTCCTAGTCATTGTACTGGCAAACAGTACAACAAGCTATTAAGGAAAGAAAATAATTTACAGGGTATGGAAAAACTTTAATGCAGTTTTTAAGAAATGTGTCATGGAAGATCAACTTTATGTTGGATTAGAAGAGAAGCATTGAATTCAAGTTTACTTGTTTGGGGTTGTTTTTTGTTGCTCTGGATTTTGTGTGTTTTGGTTGGTTGTTTTTTTTTCCCCCTTGGAGAAGATATTCCTAGACTAATAAAAATGTACTTGGAAATTAAGTTCTGCTGGGAATTTGCAAAGAGTTTTTAATGATACAGAATAGCAAATGTATAGTTTATGTATCATCTAATTTGTTTGAATTGCACACAAAGAATCCAAGAAAATTGTTTTCATAGGTAATAATAGTACTAAAATTTTTGTTGTATAAAAGGAAAACAATTCTTTAAGAGCAGGTAAGTAAAGAGTCATGATTCTTAACAGTACAAAAGGCAGTACAAAAGGGGTTGTTTACAACCATTATCTTGTTATTAATACACCTGGGCAAGTACATATCTTCTCAGTCACTTTCAAATACTAGACTATAGCTGCTTAAAAAGATGCAAATTAATTCCTTCTTTGTTTATGCAGTTTTGTTTTATGACTGCTCTGTTTCACACTACTAATCTTTAATGGGCCTTCAATTTCTTTTTCCTTTTTCCTTAAAACAGCAAATGAATGCAGGTCCTTCCTTTTAAATCCAGACAGAAAGAGAAAAAATATTTAAGTTTTCATGCCGCAGCTGCAGGCTGTGAATTATCCCACTAGGGAAGAGTGGAAATACCACCCACATAATCCAACAAGTGGTTTGATTCATTTTGTGTCTGAAGCAATCGTTGTGGTCTTACAAAGCTGAAATGAGTTTCCTTTGCAATCTTCACAGGATAAAAAAATGAAAATATCTTCCTTACAGGCTCAAAGCAAGATCCCACTTTTTAATTTATTTTTACTCCTATTTATCATTTTTTATTTTTCTTAGTTCCTCACTACTTTGCAACTGCCTTACTTTACATATAATGGAATTGAATATGAGACAGGATATAAAGAAGAGCCAAGCAATCTCTTCCCAGGCCTATCAATCCCAGCTGAACTTGTGACAAGTGCTTTGGTTAGTGTCTGAGAAGCAGATATAAGGGACTTTGCAGAGCTTGTTTTTAAGGATCCTATTTGTTCCAGGACAGTTAGAAAACCTTCCTGTCTCACAGACATGAGGAGTTAGTTGCCATCTGTTTAACATCCCAGAAGAAGCAACTGCCTAGGGTTCTCTCTAAATATGCAGGACTCCACTCAGTATGCATAGACACTATGTAGCTTCCTACAGATCATCAATAGTGAATAATGAAGAGAGAGAGATTAAGTTCTGCCTTTTAGGTTCTTTACTCAAGGCTGTAGGGAGGTTTTTTCCTCTTGGGATCCTAATGCTTGAATTTTAGCTTGGAGAACTTTAAAGTGCTCTGGATATATGTGTGTGTGTATACATATATACATATATATATATATATATATATATATATATTTTTAATGAGCTGGATAAAAGATTTAAAAGTTCAGCTACTGACAGATGAAATGATGACTGCAGTAAAAGTTAGCTGGTTGCAGTTCTGTCCAGAAACAGTCCTTTAGTCCTTTCTATTGCTTCAAAATATTCATACATTTGCTGTCCATCCCTTCATACAGTGATGTAGTATTTATTAGGACAAGAGGACAGAAGGAAGGACAGAAGGCAAAGGGGGGAAGGGGGGAAAGGAAGAAAGGAAGAAAGAAAGAGAAAGAAAAGAAAGAAAGAAAGAAAGAAAGAAAGAAAGAAAGAAAGAAAGAAAGAAAGAAAGAAAGAAAGAAAGAAAGAAAGAAAGAAAGAAAGAAAGAAAGAAAGAAAGAAAGAAAGAAAGAAAGAAAGAAAAAGAAAGAAAGAGAAAGAAAGAGAAAGAAAGCAAGCTGGTTGGTTTGAATTCTTGCTTGATGAGAGTGGAATTAAATAGATGTTTTTATCAGATGGACTAGCTGATTTTTGTAGGTCACCTCCAACCTGGACTATTTTATTCCATCTCTCCAGTGGATATCGTGGACATGAGATTAGTGCTTCTGATGTACATGAAATAGAAATTGCTGTGGAATGTTTAAGATGTGTGAGCAGGTTCACTTTGAAAACACTTTCCAGATCAAAACTCTCAGCTGAGTTGGATCCCTGCATGAATGATTTCAGGATACTGACCAAGCTTTGGGCTGGGTGGTGTAGTAATCTTCTCAGTTCTGTCAAGAACTTGTAAGGATGTGGAAAAGCTCATCTCTTAATCTGATTTCAGAAGTCTTCATCATAAAAGGCTTATTCATTTCAGATGCAAGTAAAGATTTGAACTAAAGAATTTAATTTAATTGTAATTTCATTTTACTTTTAAATAGTAAAAAAAATCTAATATTTCAATAATTTATTACTGTAATTTTTCTCTACATTGAAACAGATTTAAATTCAAGTTATATTAAATACCTTTCTACATTTTTCATCACATCTCTATGTGCTTAAATTCATGTGTGTTTCAGATCTAAAACCTTGATAAATGCTTATTCTAGTGACAGCAGAAATATGGCTCAGAATTCAGTGAACTCACACAAATTTTGCTGGGACCAGTGAAGTTCTAAAGAGATATGGGCAGTATTTAATAGCTTTAGACATATGTAATGAACTTGTAGTCATTGTTTTAAGATTCTATCAAAAAAGATAAAAATGAAAAAAATACATGTCAGCTTACCACTTTTTAGTTTACTCATAAATCATAGCCTTAGCTGTATTTTGTTATGTATATTTAGGAGCTGTAATCTCTGGAAAGCTTGCCAGGCCTTGCCTGTGAACTCACACTAATAGGCATCCTAAACAGAAAAGAAACCTGAATACAGGGGAAATAACTGTTCTGAGAGCTCTGGCATGGTCCTCGTTGCCAGGGAAACCTCTTCTTTGTCTCTACGTGTTCAGAATGGCTGCCTCATTAGACACTGAACCTGATCATCACACTGCACTACCAGGAAAAAAAAAATAAGGAAGAGGAGATGCTAAGAGTTCCACAAATCTTTAAGAAAATGCCAAGAATAGGGGTAATCTTAAATAAATCTATGTGTAGCTATTATCATAATTATGTTCTGTAAGGGTAAATCTGTCCAGGCTGCTTCTTTCCACATTTATTTGCAGGTGGAGGTGAGCAATTCCGGATTTTCTTTTACTGAATAAAAAAAGAAAAAAGAGAAAAAGGAAAAAGAAAAAAAGAATGTGAACACAAACTGGTGAATTGCATATTTTATCTAAAAAATGTCTTACTTTTAAATATTGAAAAACACCAATTTAATAAGGTCATTCTGCTTATTTAACTGCCTGAGACATTGTTTCAGCATTTCTATAGCAGATTTTATTCATGGAGTCAGAAGCATAAAATTTCAGGGAAAAACCTGTATAGGTGCATTTATTACTCTGATCATAAAGAGGAATGGTGAAAAAATAATAAAACTTGAAAATATATAGTGACAGGAGAGTTACTTTATGTTTACTACTAAGTTTTAATCAAGATACTAAAAACAGCACCACATAAACTTCTGAAGTGCAGAACTGGATGCAGTTTCAAGGCATTAGTCATTGGCAATAAAACTATGAACCCAAGGTCCCTCAGGAGCTCAGCTCCTGACCTTGGCTGATGAGAGAAGCCGTTGAAAACAGAGCCAGAGCTTAACCTCCACCCTCTGTGGTTTATAAATATCAACATAGGAAAGGGATTTTAAAGTCATCATCCCAACAAGTCTGTTCTCTCAAAAGAAAAATGAAATCCAAATCACAGGTGAAATAGTTAAGGAATGCCTGACTTTACTCTTATTTATGAAGAGAGAAAGCGACCCAGCTAGACCTTTTTTCCCTTATTTTTCCTTGACTGGGCCAGATGTTTAACTAAGTTGTTAGGTTCAAAAACAAGAGAGAGCCTGACCAGGTGGTCTGGGATTAACTGGTAGCTTTCCAAGAGCATAAAGAAATTATATGAACTAGATTTACATGTACCTGGAGCAATTTTCCTTCTTAGTAAGTGATAAGCTATGCTGAATCTCTGACGTTGCCTAAGTAACAGTATTCAAATTAATATATTTTCTTTTTTTAAAGAATGCCTTTTATCTAACAAACATTTCAGTGATTTTTTTCCCTCCTCTGGGATAATATTGCTGAAAGAGGACTTGCAGACTGCGGTTAGAAGAAAAGAGGAAAGAAATGGCTGAATGTAATTGCCTGTCCACTACATGGCAAGGACGCAGTTCCTCTCCTTGTAAAGTAGTTCTTTTCAGTTCCATGTGAAATGTTTCCAAAATTCAATGAGAGTTGAGTCATTAATGAGAAATAATTTCTCCAATTGGAGACTTGAGGCAGAGAAAGCTATTCTGGAGTGCTCCTGTAACCACCAGAGTTCTTTCCTTCCTTTATTTTAAACAGTTTCACATAGAGAGGAACTAGAAGAAGGTATTTAAAGTTAATATACAAGGCAAGAAGGAGTAGCAGGAATGGTACTAGGATATTACTTGAAGTGGGTCTGATGTGCGGGTGTGAATTAAGTGTTCTTTGCACCACTAATTTAATAAATTTTGGTAAATACAGAGAAAGTAAATGGTTCATCTTGGCTTCGCTTTTGAGCAAATACACACAAGGATACCAAGGGTTGAAAAAGAATATTAAAAAACATGGCCCAAATCTTAATGCATCAATGTGTGAGCCTACATGTCTGTGAGAAAAGGTAATTAATGAAAAAATACAGTTATAGCTAGGTAGTAATTATAATCACACTATTTTATTATGATACTGAAGCAGGCTGGAAATTCTAGGAGCTGCATTTCTAAGTCCTATTTATGTTCTGAGCACCAGGTTTTCTTCTTGAATTAGTTTCCATTGACATAGTTCTTGTTCTATTAACAGACCCAAAATGCAAAGTCTTGTGTCTCTTCATTATTGAAGGTGAGTTTAGAAAAAATGCTGAAGAGATTTCATTAACCTAAGGATCTCTCAATGCAGAAAGCAGAAAATATTTGAGAAAAAAATTGTTTACTTTTCAGTCCCAAATACTTTACAGATATATATATATGTATACTTTCATTCGCAAAAGCACAAAAAAAAAAGAGGAAAAAAAGAAGGGAGATGCAAATGCAACTTTTGATCCAGTTTTCTAAAAGTTCTACAAAATATGTACTTAGCAGTGTGTCAATTTTTTTTTAAATATACCAGACTATATAAGGTACCAAATAGTTCATACTCTGTTTTATATACACCATTGTGAGACCTAAGGAAACAGTATTGTCAAAGTTTAATCCCTTAAAATATTACACATCCAGTGTGCATGATGGTGATGGGTGCACATTCACCACCAGCATCAAAGCAGAAACTTCTGAAACTAAAAATATAAGCACTTCTAGTTGGACCATGAAGGAAAAAGGGGACCTGTACAGACTGCAAAAACCCTTTAGAAGTCTCTAGACAATAGTCCTTAAGTTATCGCTGAGTCCACAAACTGATGCTTGCACATACAAGTCAGCCTTTCAATAAAAAACACAAAATAAGTAAGCAGAAGGGTTGCACCTTTGAGAGCGACTTAAATCACATACAGATGATATATTATAGATACCAAATATCCTCATAAGATCCTTGTTCCCATGGTGCAGCATGCATCTTGCTCTCTGATCTCAGCATACGTCAAAGCCCACTGTAAGAAAGAAAGCAGCAGATCAGCTTCATCTTTATCCCATTATTTTTCACATTACAGCATGCACCCCTAAGTAACCAACTAGCAACACTAAATGGGAGCAATGATGCAATTCCTAGGTCTTGCACAAGACACATGCAGGAAAAGGAATGAGATTGTTTGTTTAAGGGCTATAAGAAGTGACACAGAAGAAAGACACAGGTCTCTTACCTTAGCTGGTGTTATAAGAACATCGTGAGTACCCATGTTTCTTGTTTGTGTTTCTTTTGTCTCTTGAAAACCCAACTTTAGAGGCATATGCACATCTTCTTGCTAAGGTACCTGAATTAACAGACACAGTGATGGGAATCTAAAAGTTTGTATTTTACTGCAGTGTGAAAATTGCAGTCTGTTGTCTCTCTTCTCTATGTCTCTTTTTTGTGAGTATAAGCAACAAAATTAGTTTCTTAAAGTTGGAAAGGTAAATCAGATATATAAACTAGAAATCTGCCTGCCAAATGCTTCTTATTCTACCAGAGCCCCCAGATAACACCCTCCGGATACATGGAATGCAATTTCACTTTTAAAAGGAAGTATTCTAAGCAGTCAATTTATATTTTTAAACACCATATTGTCACTGCAAAATGAAAATCACTGGTGACTCTAACAAAAATTTGGTACTGGCAGAGCTACAAAAATAATCTTTCTAAGTCTTGGGACATAGTGTTTATGTAGTCTAACAGCTCTTGTCTCAGCATAACATATATTAAAAATCTAGAACACACTTCAAGGATTATTTTTAGGTTTTTTTTTTTCCTGGTTCAATGGTTTTGCCTTTGAAATTATCTCTGAAACAATAGTATTGCATGCATACTTGTGCCTGTTATCCCAGGTATACTCAAGAATATTTGAAAGGATTAAAAAAGATACTTGCCCTTCTGGGTTAAATGTTTTTAGCTTTACTTGCATTGACATTGCAGGTTGCAGAAAGCCAAAAATTAAATAATAAAAAAAGAAATGAACCTGTTGGTAGCAACCTACCGTTTTCAGTCTTATTTCCAATCACACCGAGACAGAAAGTAGCCCTGACAATTCTGTGACTGCTCCAGCCCATTGTAAACAGGAGGTGGCAGTTCTAGTCTTTGATCCAATATGCTGCAGTGTTATAAAATGGCAGTAACTATAGCTAGGGAAGACAGTTCCACAATATGCAAGCTAAATAGCTTTTCCAAGGCTAGCCGGAGCTGCTTCCCCTTTATTCCCTTTTTGTAGAAAGCTAAAATGTGTCACACAGAGAGAGAAAAAAAAGAATAAAATAGAGCAGCCTTCTGACAGCTCAGAATTGGTACTGTGATAGAGACTCTAGAGCTAACTACACTGCATCCAAGGCTTTTTATTTTTCTTTTTCTTTTTTTTTCTTTTTGTTTTGAGTGTGCAAACATGTAAAGATAGTCTTTATAGGGCTTGTGTGGAAAAAAAATCCTCTCTATTCATCTTGCGCTCTGTCTCATGAATTAGTTTCAAAATAATTTTTATCTTGGAAAATACTTTTATTCTAAAATACTAAAATTCCACTCAAAAGTAGATCAATAATACCCCTCCCCCAACATATGACAGGTGAAATCTAGCAGGAATGGCTCTAAATTCCAGTTCAGCCTATTCAACAGGCCACTTTTTTTAAATTTCTGATGCCTTTCTGAAATACTGCTGAATTGCTGAGAAGACATTGCTTTATCATTAAAGCAACTTCAGGATGAAACCTCCTCTGTTGGCTCTATGGAAAGGAGAGCTTTAACCTGCATGTTATAAAGCCCTATGACAGTAAAGACCAAGGGCAAAGTAGAGCCATTGCAAAGTCTTTCACCATAGAAAGAAAATAGCAGAGCAAGGGAGATAAAAGGGTGTGAAGGATGCAGTCTGACATCTAAGAGAAACTATATGAGCAAGCATTGTACTTATTGCCTTTTAACCCAGCTCAGTGTCTGATCATGACAAATACCAGGAATCACAGCAGAAATATATTACACAGCCATATTGAGAATTTTATAGAATGCCTGGAAGCTAGGTGGAGGTGAGAACTACTGAAAACACCTGACATTCAGATTCATGCAGAGTAGCACATATCTGCAAGGGGCCAGTTTTTGGGAAGTTGTTTAATGTAATTACAAAACAACATGCTTTCTTAGGAAGAATCGTGGGATGCTTCATTTTGATCAAATAATTTTTGTCTTTGTGCTATTCCACCTACATCATTTCTGTAAGTAACTTCTCTGAATAGAACAACTTCTGTATACTGTGGTGCGTGAAACTAGGACATAATGTCATGGCCATAGATAACAAAATATCCTACTGTTCCCATCATGTTGTCCAGTGGGAACTCCTTTAGTCAGAGATTCAGCAGTGTACATTAATCTTCACAGTGTTGTACAAGACATCACAAACTCAATCCCCTTGCATCCTCACAATGGAGTATGTTCCAGTGTAGAAAGATAAGACGTGAGTCTGATGCTGTTAATCAGACAGACACATACTCTGACATGTTTCACAACAGGAAGAGAATACAGATCATGACTTGTAGCTGTGGAAAACAATAAGAGTGTTAAGGGCAGTACTGAACCAAGGAAGAAATCTGGTTATAATTGTAAAAGTGTTGTAGAGGCAGGAAAGCAGTACAGTAGTACATATCATTCTGCCAGGATCCTTCTGAGAGATTTAGGAAGCATTTAAGGGATTTACACACAATGAAATTCACTTTAATTACTGTGTATCAGCTGAGCAATGGTAGCAGTCTCCAAGAGTGCCATATGGCAAAATTCAGGTCTGCAACACTGCTTACCCTTCTTTACATTCCAACTTAGCTGTTTAATGACATCACATTTACTGAGCACTAGAGGAGCACAGTTGAAGAGGTCAGTGGTTCTTTTGATGTATAGTACCTTAGGCTGTGTTGAACTACATTTCATTGGAGTATTTCCTTAAAAAAGTATTAAGGCAGGGTAAAATCAGCACTGCATAACCTAATTAGAGGGGACATCCATCAAACCAAACTTCTCACACAGAAGATCTCATGGTAAGAACTACGAGGCTGTGCGAAGACTCACAGATGTTCTGGGTATAAAACGAAAAAAAATAGAGTATGACACAGGTTCTTAAATCTCTGTTCTAAGCAGAGGTATGTGCTTTCCTGTCTGCTACAAAGATCAATCTATTTAAGGTTTTAATTTTATTACATTAAGACATTTTTGTAATCTCCTTTATCCATGAAAAATAAGATCAACCCCCAGCTGCACCACTCACAAGGAGCAGTGTTACTTGTTCATATGAAGGAGATTTGGAGCCAGAACTTGAATTTAATTTCCCTATGTATATGCAAAACCCACATATGCTGGAGCAATTTGAGAGTTTTTTCCCAGTGATTCCACTGAAAATTGTATCACTTTTACATATTTATCTCAAATTTCCTGGGACTAGAATCTCCATGAATCTCTGTGTTGCATATCCCTGACAAATGCTTGAAGAGCAACCTACAGAGTTAGTCTTTTTTTCTCCCCTTTCTCCCACACTAATATTCTTGCATGGAATAAGCACAGCTCTATCTCTGAAAATCCTTCATCTTAGATCAGTTAGCACAAATCTAGTGGTAGTTATGACAGCTGTGTAGACTTGTAGATGTCCCCTGAGAGAGGAAGAAAGATGAAAGCATGGAAACTGAGGCAGACAGAGAGCAATGTGGCAGTTCAGACACTGAAAAGTAATGTGGTATTGATACCTCTCTCAGAAATAAGATTTATAAACCTCTTGTTGAAGTTCAGGTATGTAAACTGTCCTGATAGTTTCAATGAGACTACTGATGAAAAAACTTAAGTGTGTGGTTTGATACCTCCAATAAGAAACAGATTACAACATATGAACTTCACTAGATTTTAAAAATATTTGAAAAAAGCTTAAAAAGAAATACAAAGACTTAAACACACAAACAAATTGCTAGAGCTAAAAAGCCATTCTGTGTCAGTTGAGACACTGTAACTCTTCATAAAAATTCTCTTTCATCGCAGAAGTGAATAAATCAAATTATTGCAATTTTGCAAGAGCAGAAGCCCACACATTGACAGGAGAGGAGATGGGAGGAGAGGAGATGAAATTGAAGAGGAAGAGACATATGTAGAGTGAAGAGAAGAAAGAAACTACCTGCCATTCAGAACCAAATAATTGAGAAAAATGTAAAGTATAAAATCCTGGTTTCTGGAAGCAGAGAGACAGTACTTTTAGACATGTGAAAAATACTAATCTAAACAAAAAAAGTAAAAGTGGGACAGAGTTCAAGGGCCTGAATCCTATACTAAAAGTTGGATAATCTCACAGTAAACAGCACATTTTTTCTGACTTTTTACCGACTCAGATTTGTAAAATGCTTTTGTATTACTAAAATAATTTTACCTGAGATTTTATTCATCTCCACATTAGATATGAAAATTTCTGTCTTAATTTACTCACTAGATTTCTACTAGAATTCTATACACAATGAGCAGATTTGTCTAATAAGTTACAAGAGACATTTTCTTCTGCAAAAACATTGAAATGTCTCTTTTTTTCTTTTAATTTTCTGCTCTTTTTTTTTCCCTCTAAACCACATAGAGTCACTGAGTCATTGAGGTTGAAAATGACCACTTAAGTCATTGAGTCTAACTGTTAACCTGAGACTGCCATGTTCACCTCTAAATCATGTTTTCAAGTGCCATATCTGCATGCTTTTTCAATACTTTCAGGATGGTTATTACATCACTGCCCTAGGCAGGCTATTCCAATATCTGAACAGCCCTTCATTGAAGATATTTTTCCCAAGATCCAGCCTAAATCTCCTCTGGCTCAATGTGAAGGTATTTCTTCTTGTCCTGTCACCAGCAGCCTGGGAGAAGAGACCAACCCCCATTTCTCTACAGCCTCCTTTCAGGTGTAGAGAGCAATGAGGTCTCCCCTGAGCCTCCTTTTCTCCAGGTCAAATAACCTCCGTTCCCTCAGCTGTTCTTCATGACTTGCGCTCCAGACCCTTCCCCAGCTCTGTTGACCTTCTCTGGACACCCTCCAGCCCCTCAGTGTCTTTCCTGCAGTGAGGGGCCCAGAACTGGACACAGGATTAGAGGTGTGGCCTCACCAGTGCTGAGTACAGGGGGACTGATGCTGGCAGGGGGACAATCACTTCTGTAGCTGTGCTGGCCACACTATTGCTGATGCAGGCCAGGATGACACTGAGCTAATGTGTGTGAGGTGTAGATCCTCCCTCACTGCCTCTCTGATCTTGCCAGTTGCATTCTTCTCACTTTTGTCACCAGTTTCGCTTCATGAGCATGAGACTGCTTCATTACTCACCATAAAGGTATAATCATACTATTCCTGCTCAGTGTCGTTTGTTCTCACTGAAATGCCAAGTTTGTGCCTGTTGCTGAGATATCAAATGTGTTTTATTCTCTGGATGTCACGGCAAAATTTGAAGCTGGCTTTTCTTATTTCTGTCAAGAGGAAGGATCAAAGTTGTGGGTTTGTTTTGCTTTACCATTCAATTCTTCATGCAATTTCTAACTATCCTAATTTGTTTATTTCCTGTGAAGGGCTTGTTATGAATTATTTTGTTAAATATATGAGATTGTTGTCTAATTTAAATTAACCTAAACATTTAACCAAGGCAATTATAAAAATGTACATTTTAAGCACAAGTTATTATTCATATAATTAGTTGGGTTTTCTGTTTGACTTATTTCCCCTTTAAAATATAATAAGAAAAGAGAAAAAATCTTTTGTAGTATATCTTCATCCATTAATCTCTAGCACCAAAACCTCATAAACATGGTGACAGACACAGAGTAATTCTTATATTTCAACAAAGGTTAATCAAAAAATAGATAAAAGGTAAAAGTACAGTCAATAAATAATCTTATAAGACTAAACATTGCACTCATCCTTTTCAAGTCACTCATTAGTCATCAACAGTGCCCTCAGTGACATTTTTAATGCATTATTTCAAAGTTCTTTCTTTATTATTGAGAGGGGAACTTTTTTTGACTTATAATGCTCCATGTATAGTCGAGGTCTGGTTCACCATAAATGAGCAATTTCCCAGCAGACAAGAAACTACTCTGACAGGAACATTAATAATACCTTTGAACATCTACTGCCCCATTTCATTTTTTTTTTTTTTTTTGAGGAGACTTGCAGTTTTATAGGGAAATGCTGAAGAAAAAAAAAGGAGAAGGAAAGAAGAGGCAGGAAAGGTTATTTTGTGGCTAAAGCTGGTTGAGTTATTATTGTTTAACATTCCATCTTTTAAATTACTGCTTAAAATTACAATCCTGCACCCATTGTCTCAGTTTCAGTAGAAGGAGATGTGTCTTTGCATAACAGGCCATTTTTTAAGGGTAACATTTCTAAAGATGGTTAAAGGACTTAGGTAGAACTTTGAACCTGAAAGATATTAAATGCTTTTCAGGGATTGTCTAAAATCCCTGGAAATAGCTTAGATAACCAGGTAATTTTTTGAGTTTCCTTCCTCTGTTCTTGATATCCAACAAACATTAAGAAGTTTAATATAAACATCTAATTTTAAAGGTTTTTCCCTTATGAAAGTAGTGTTCAATGTGTTCCTGTTCTTCTGCATTGAAACCATTCACATTGAATTTATACAGCTATTGAATGAGAAGAGATGAAGAGTTGTATTCTTCTTTACAATCTAAGAATTTAAAAATCTTAATTTTCACAAACTTTTAAATTACTTAAGTCAGAGAGCCTTATTTTCAAAATGTCCCCATCTATGAATAGTTTGTTCTATTTAAAGTTACCATTTGGCTGTAATATTATTCATAGAATGTATTTGATCTATTCATACTTTATCTATTCACACAGGAGATCTGCTTTTCAGGTGTTTGATGGCAGTCCTACAAGGACTCTAATGACAAATATCCAAATGTTAATGATTAATAAATCAGTTATGCAGTTTCAGAAAAATAATCTGCTCAGTGTATTAAATAAATTGAAGAAACTTTAAAATTGGGAATATAGAAGAGGCCAATACTTGTAAATAATTTGTTAAATGCAAAATTAATTTTCTAACTACTGTAAAAATAAATAAAGATGAAATACAGGGTATTCATACAAAATAAGAATGTTCAAGGGCATTAAATAACTAATAGGAATGTAAAAGAACTGCAATTTTTTTTCTGAAAGGAAAAAATGGAAACCAGGTATGTATAGGAAATAATAAATGATCAAATAAGCATATATGAAAAAATAAAACAAAGAAATTTCCTGTCCTGGTTTTGTCATATAAGAGCAAAAATATAATTAAATGATAGAAGGCTTGAAGTAAATAAAAGAATATAGTTCCTTATGAAAATATTAAGTCACCAAGCAAAGAAACTGAAAATTGTAAAATGAAGACTGGGCATGTGATTCCTAATGTAGATCAGTGGGGCGCCTTTTAACCCGAATGGTCTGGATGAAAGAGAGAGCCCAACCTCTCCTGGCCTAGAACTAGAAACATGAGAGAGAGCTCAGGCAACGCAGCAGAGCAATGCAGCACTCCTCGCTGGGTGATGGGTGGGTAAAGCATTGAGAAGGACAACTCTGTAAAGGAAGGTTCTGTCTCACATGCCACTTGAGTTTGCCATCTGTTTAAGGGGAGGCTAGTCAAACTCAGATCAAGACAGTTATTGTGTTCTATTTCCCTTAATAAACTGTATAAACTTTTGTTGTGCAACAACTTTTGAGACTGAGGCTGAGTGGAAAAAGAAGCTATACATATGGGAGGAGAAACACTGGTACACAAGACATTATACTGGTGGCAGTATTTGGGAAATATTCTTATGACCTATATTTCTAATTACCAGAAGCTCAGAAATTTTTGTTTCTTGCAGAATTATATGTGTGAGAAGACAGTTTTGTATCTATCAACCATTTCTCTCTCTCTAGATGTTGATCTGAAAACTGATGTTTGCAGAGTAATAAGTGTCATATTTAGACATTATTTTTCTGCTATTACGCAGATTCACTCAGTACAATAAAACTTTAGGAAATGAAACAAAAATAATTTTCAAAGTCTCCAACCATAACAATGCATACATGCTTGCTTTGTAAAGATATTGAGAGCATCTAAAATCTTAAGTTCCAATGTGAGTCTTCTGTACAAGGTGACATTGTTTGAGAACTTTTTAAGACACCTGCTCTCTGAAGTTTCATAAACGCAGTTCAGAGAGACAATAAAAGCATTGGATTTAGAGCAACTCTAAATGGGCCTGACTGGATTCCTGCAGCACTAAAACCTATTTAGCTGTCAGCTCAGCCATGATAACCATCAATGTATTTCTGCTGAGTCCATGCCAATTGTGAAGTGGGTCTCTTTCTCTGAAATTTAGGGACACTACCACAGATAATTAATCCATTATTTTGAACTGACTTCACAACATTTTAATTAAGATTGCAGATCAGCCTCAGGGCTGAGTATTATTATGGCGTAGATGATAATTTAGAATGACCTGGACATGCTAGATTAGACGCTTAGAAACAGTTGCATTTTTATAATGGTATTTGAAAAATCTCTATCCTGACTTCCTGGCATCATGTATGCAGCAATAGCTTTCTGTATATATGTGAGTAAAAAACAGTCTTTGGAGAGAGGTTTTGAACACCAGAGATCTTTAAACATAACTTTCAGTAACTATAGAATGGACCAACAATTTAGGGAAACACAGAAGGTGCAGGATTATAAAAATTGTGATGGCTAGCCACAGTGCCCAGTTAAGAGAACAGCATTTAATCTTCTTATTCTAAAGTTAAAACTGTCAATTTCTGAACCACATAAAAATATTTAAACATATTCATATTAAAATCAGTTTGAAACATTTGAAAATGGAAAACACTTGCACTCCAAATGAAAATTATAACTATTATTAAGGAAGTTTTTATAACAGAACGAAATCAGAGTATCAGTTCCCTGTGTATACCAGCTCCAGTCCCTGTGTATACCAGAAAGCCTGAACAGCAAGTGCCCTTTCTCCACCAGATGATTGAAAATAGCAGGTGATGAGACTCGGGTTTACCACTTGTTCTGCTGTATTCATTTGTTTCTGAAGCTTGATTACTTGGGTACAGCAAATAAACAATTCCCATGAGCTATTTTCTCATTTTGAGAACAGAGACAAATAATATCAGGCGCTGCAAGGAAGAAAGGGTGACTAAGACTGGGAGCTGTGAAGGTTGAACATTTCTTGCAGCCCTCTAGGGTCAGTTCCCCTCTGAAGATACTTACCCCTAAGCGTTCCGAATCTGTTGCTTTAGTAGATTTATTTGCTGTAAAGAAGACTGTGGAAGAAAAGGATGTTTATTCTATTCTGTCTCCCATTTCATCAACCAAGTTAGAAGTCAAGTTTCAGTTACAGAAACATTATTAGTGGTGATACCTGATTAAAAATCCAAGCCAAATAAAATCACACCAGACCAAACCAAACCTTGCCTTCTTCACTCGTAGGCCACAAGTTGGGTGGAACTGGCAGCTAGAATAAACTGTCCTTCCACTTGTACACAAAGCAGATACTACCTGCAAATCACTGAGATTATAAAAGCTGCACCCCCCAACACACTTTAGAAAGTGGCACTCCAGAGAAGAGTAAAACTTTCACCAAGAATTGTTTGTGTTCTGAGTGAAATTTTTTCTACAAACAAACCTTAACTTTTTTCCTCCTGTATTTTTCCCACTGTTTTCATACAAGAAGTAGTGAATCAGCACATTTGTGCCATTCATTAAATATTAAAACAAATACAAACATTGCCAATTTTCCAGAAAAGAAACCTTGTTTTATATAGTGCTGGAAAATTAGAAAGTTTTTATTACTTAATCACATGTTAGAGAATGTAAATGATGAAGGAATGACTATATGAAAGATTATGCAACATTTTAAAATACAGTTATTTAAGAAAAATAAGGTTAGAAGTGTTTTGTTTATGCTATTGTTTACAAAATAATTGCAAATTTGAACATCCAAAAGATATTAAAGTAACTTGAAGTATTTTGAGTTTTTACCTGTACATATTTGAGTTTTTACCAGTTTTGGTGGCTGTTTGAAAGCCCATATGCACATGAGACTGGTCATGTATCTGTGTACTTGTAATTCTAAAAATTACTTTGTAGACTATTAAGCATCTGCCCTTAATTTCATAGAGATCACACTCCAAGGACGTGCAGAAATAATCTGTGTATAAAGCTTTGATCCTCTTCTTGATCAGGCTTGCTTTACTATTGATTCCTTATTATAATTTATTTAACATAAAAGCTGTTACATAAGGTGGTTAAAGTTGCTTAATGAGCTAACCGATTAGGGAGAAATGAATTTGAGATCACTTTGAACCCAAAGAACCAAAATTTATGAGGTTTGGGGTCCTGGAGGAAAAGAGTAGAGCACAGTCCTTTAATTAATAGGATACTTGGGTAGAAAAGATATTAACTACTGAACAACTTTGATTTTTTCATGGAACTGGAACGTGAAATGAGCTCATTCTCTGCCTTTACTTACGCCCTTGACACTGAGCAGAATTTGCCCTGGGGCAGACTGAAAGCCCCTCATGCTAACACAGACTAAATTTCAATTGTTCGTTATTTTTAGTAAGATCAGAATAGAACTACTTAATCAAATAAAGTTATAGAGGAGGGGACAGAACAGAAAAACTGTGATTTAAAGTATAAAAGGAAAGTTTGCTTATGACAGTCATTATCACATTCATTTCTGTATCCCATTTTTAAACCAATTGTAGCTAATTAAATGTCACAACTTTTTTGCACCTGAATACATTAATGTATGTGATTTTTGATCTCTAACAAAATAAAGGAGGTCACAACTAAAATCTTTGCAATAGAATGGTAGGCAAAGTTAGCAGGGAAAAATGTTTCAAAATAAAATCTTCATAAAACACCTTGTACATTTTTCAGTTGTTATCTCTGTTTGAGTGCCCTAAACCTTGTTATTTCTTTTAATGAAGGTATAATAGGGACTTCAGTAATAATCCTTGCACTGTTTTCCCCTACTGCTGGGTTAAAACCAGTCACAGTCACTGTCTCTGGCATCTTGACTTGTACTGTGTGCAGTTGTATAACAGCTCAGTATTCAGTCAATGAAGACAAATTCAGGATGAAAAATAACTTAAAAGGGAAGTATTCCTAATACTCAGTATACTGATATTTGGCAAAATTGTGGCACTCCTTTATGTACATTTGCAAAACACCAAATTAATCAGAGGGGATATGGATGCTACACTGTTGCTATGGCAGAAAACCAGTAGAAAATAGCCCTTGTTTAGCTTTATGTGCCATTATCATAAATAGGACATGATGTAGAGAATTGAAGAAAAACAGAAATAAAAGCTAGCTTGAAAACTATGTTTAAATATTTTCTTCCCTCAGGAAGATTTTTCTTCACTGGTAATTTATGAGACAAGTATAATTAGGTTAACTTTTTTATTTTTCATGACTCTTCTCACAAGAATATGGATGATTCACATTTGAAAAAGAATCTTTATTTCTGATGTTTGCTTTGAAATATTTTTTCAATCTTAAAAAATAGTTTGACTGATACAGACTATCTGTAGGAATTACAGTGGAGTTATACTTCTGACTATCTGGGATTTAAAAAAATTGTCACTTAAGAGACAATGCAGACCATAACCCCTATATGTCTGTTAACCACCTAAAATCTATCTGGAAAAAACCTTGGAATTTCAGGTTAGAAAATATGTCTTTAAGACAGTATGCCTCAGTATGGTCAGCTGTTTGAACTCTGCACCTTGATAAAAAATAATGTAATTCTCTACTGAGGCATCACAAAACATAAATTCTTAACTATGTTCTATGACATCCAAATGAGGGATTTTAATTCTTAATGATATCCTTTCTTTTTCCTCTCCAGGAAATAAGAGTAATTTCAGCTTTGATCCAGCCTCCTGAATTCATCCTCCTAAGGTATCAATTCAAACTACTAAACTGAAATTCAGTTCACATTGCAGACAAAATCAAAAAGTGCCTCATCCCCTAAAAACTGGTCCACATAAAATTATGAAAAATTTATTGAAAATTTATGGAAACGTTCTAGCCCAGTCCCCACAAGGTGTCTGCTTGACATTGCAGCTGTCTGCATGCAAAAGCAAAGCCCAATTTGGACAAAATTTTTCTCAAGAATTTTGACACATTCTGGATTTATAGTGGGTTTATGCAGGGCTCTTAATAGAGACAGGAATGAGAGAAAATTTTTGGAGAGAGACAAGAAAATGTTAATGTAAGGGAAGATGTTGGGAGAGGATGTAATGTTGACAAAGGTCTCTCTGTATTTTGTATGCCAATCAGGCACTCTCTCTGCTGTATAGAATCTGTTGATGTATTAGTTCTGTCAGACCTTTTGAACCTGCTAACACTACTCATGGGATTCATCATATCCAAATCTAGCCTTTTCTGTTAGAAGAATATTTCATTCAATCAAGAATTTTCTGATGGCACTGTTAAGGTTAATGAGAACTCCGAGTAAAGTGCTGAAAAAGAGAGCTAAAATAGGATTTTCCCTGTTAAATATAATACTCAATTTTTGTTGAAGTTTTAGTGCTTCAGACAATAATACAAGTTATCCTGCAAATTGTCTTTCATGCACCTCATTAAAAAAAGCTAAAATTTAGCTTTTGGTATCAATAAAGGTGATGATAATCTTGCCAAAGGTTTTGGAGAAGATGAAAGTAATATGTCTAGCACAATGATTTGTATCAGAGAATGTAAACTGCAATAGAATACTGGCAAATATTCAATTCTTAATTGCTTGAATTAGTTTTACTGAGAGGTACCTTTTGCCTAATGCCAATGAAAATAAGATAATGGGAATCACAGGGTTCAGAGGCTAAATCTCTACTCAGTCAGACTAGATTCCCTACTGGATTGCCAAAGTTGAGGGTGGTGTTATGCTGTAATTTGATTGGTCAGCTAAAATGCTATAAAAATAACAACAATGAAAGCAAAAGATTCAGTATTGCTCTTGGTAATGGGAAGAAAAAGCTTTAAGTAGCAGTTTGTTAAAAAAATAAATTATAAATTTATATATATATATATAAATTCAGTGGCCTATATTTTAAATAAATCTGAGAGTAATAGCTTCAGAAACATGAACCTTTCTTCAGATGAAAACTGCTCAAAGTAGCTTTTTGGTTTGTTACTAGTGATACCAATTGCCACAGAGACAATTTTCCTAAAGATGAAATTTAACTTTGAACAATTAACCTATTAAAACCTATATTTAATTTATTAACAAGCATTGCACTTAAAAGCAAAAGTCTAATTATGTATAAATTAACAAGGAACTTTCTAAGTGATCTTTAAGTACAAAGAATTATTGTGTTGTAAGATACAACTTGCATAATAGACAATTTGCACAGAGCTGAAACATAAGTTATAGTTTTAACAATGATGCATGGCCTAGATAATGGGTATAATCTTTAGAAGTATAATTTTGATGTCAATAACAAATACAGTTTAAAAAATCCTGCTTTATATTACATTGCATTTTATTGAATAGAAGTATTTGAAGAGGAAATACACATCTAGCATGTGTTAGGAATCATTTGATACAGACACAGAGGAATCTGAAAACAATTTTAAATAATTTTCATATCTGCTCATGATTGTGAACAAACTTTGAGGAGAAGGACTAGTTAGCATAGCCATTGCTGCAGTCTGAAATAGAGTAGTAAGTGGGTGAAAAGTGGCATTAGAAAGTGTACTAATCTAAAGTATCTGGCTTATCACTGTAACAAATCTGAAGCATTTATTTTTCCTTTCTTTTTCCTGCCTCTGCAGCATGTGTGACTGTAGGAAATGCACCCATAGGAGTACAATCACTCAAAAAATTTAGACAAGCTGGGTGGACAACCAGCACAGCAACCCATTTCAGATTGCAAACAGTGTCTAAGTTGCATTGCTCTGTGTCTCACCGCAGGAGAAATTTGGTTTCTCCAGACTCCCAATTGGATGTATCAACCCTCAGATAAATCTTTTATACATTATTTGTGCACATAATAATGAGTTATCCCCTGCAATGGAACACTGCTGTCTTGATGAACACACTTATAAATTTTATAGAAAATGTGTCTTGAAATATAAAGCTCACGTCAAGCTGATATTCAAATACTAAAGTTATTCACTAGCAAGTGTGTTCTGAAGAAAAGCATAACACAACAGGAGACAATAGCAATCAGAAGAAGCAGATACCTAAAAGGGAATTCATATATGTCTGGCATTTTGTAAAAGTAAACAGATTCAAGTTCTTTCTAATAGAGTTGAATTCCTGCTGTGCACATTCTGGCATTTTCAGGATCCCAAAAGCATGAGAATCAGTTGAAATTTCTAAAGGATTTGATAAATGTTTGATTTAATTTATAAGGTGGAATTTTGGCCTTGTGAAAGCTTGTGGAAAAATTCCCTTTGGCTACAAAGGAACTGAGTTTCCAGTAACCAGGATTGTTTCAACACCTGACAGGTCTGTACCAACAGTAAGGGAGAGCAAGCACAGGGAATTTTTAGTACTGTTACCAAAAGTTTTTCCAGTGATGAATTCATTCTGACCCATTTTTTAAAACAGTAACTATTGTGGAAATCACAGGAAGGAGAAAAAAATGTATTTTTTCCTTCTGATATATTTAAAGAAAGATAAAGGGATAAAGATCTGTGCTTATATTCTGAAAATACTTCTTTTTACTATCAGTGATGTAGCCAAAACAGACTGCAGGACTAGAATGACTGTGGAGAAATTATGAAATATTTTTAATACCCTTTTTGCTGTGGTTTTGTGTTTATGAGCATTTCCTGAATTTTTTGCTTTATTTTCATGATAGGATTTAGCACATTCTATTAACATCAACAGGCAGACTTAATCTAAGGGAAATAATAAATGGCTTGAAAATTAAAGCCATTTATTTAGGAATTACAATTTGGTGTTCTGTATTACAAAACAATCAAGTATGTTTAGCTAATATTTTTAGTAGAACTTTAAAACTCTTTGGCTTAGACAATATACATTTTGATTTTCTTTAACATAGGTATTTTTTATCTCGTTTGACACTAGCAGGGCAAAGTGAATCATTAAAACATTCATCTTGAAAAAATGTTGTGGTTTCTTTCTGTAATATTGATTATGTTTTGCCCATCTTATTTTGGCTTTCCTGACATTTAGGTAAGGTCGTATCCACACTATAGGGTCTAGTGATGAGTATCGCACACTATTGCATGATTTTCAAATAAGGGTAAAGAAGTCAATTTTCACAAAAAGAGTGAAACAGATATTAAATGAATTTTAAGCCAATTTCAGTTAATTAAATGTTTTAGTCTAATTTCTGGAGTCAAGGCATGAGTAATTTTCTTCAGGCATTAAGCGGTTTAAAAATGGGGAGAAGGCGGTATAGGCCAATAGACAGCAGTCAGTAATGAGGTATGAAATGTTAAGTAATTGAGGCTGTTCACTCTTTAAAAGAATGTTCAATTCACTTCTGCAATGTATTTTTCACCTATAGTTGTCTTAACCTTCTAGAGTCATTAGAAACTTATCATTTAATATGTACTGGCACATTTTGGATATTCTGTTTTACTGTATCATTTTGTTTGTGTCATTTTGAAAGGCAGCTACATAAATATTCTTGTCGTTAGACTTCAAGTGAACAGGAACAATTAGTTTCCTACTTCTTAGAAAACTTTCATAATTCTCCAAGATCTTTTTCTTCTGGCTATTTTTGCTGTACTTACACAGTAAAATCATTATTATCGTGAATTTCCTGTTTTATGGTATTTTTGAAGCTGCAAGGTCACAGGAACTTTTGGGGTCCTATAAAAGTTGATATAAAATATAGATATGAAAATATAATTGAATTTCTGGTAGGACTTTCAGTCCTGATAATTTTCATAATTTTCAGTTAGCTTATTTGGAGGGAAAATATGGATGGAAGTATTCTATTTTAATTGACTTTGGAGGCCTATCATGTGTTTACCTTTATGCACAAGCTAACGTTGCAGTGGACTGAGAATTAGTGCTTAGCATCTTGTAAGAATTTAGTGGCTCATTAAGCAAACAGTTTAAAATTTTCTTCAGTTTTTGATCATGCATCATATAACAAAAGCAAAAAAAAAACAACATTTAGGAATACTAATCTATCCTGCCAGTAGTTATGAAGAAGCATTTGGGTTAAAGTTGACTAATGCTTGGAAATTCCCCTCTTGATAAAAGAAAGAAAGCACATTATTCAACATCCTTGATCAGAGGTTCTTGCAAGTTTTAGGCACTGTTTCAGGCAGTGTTAAATAAACCAAATCTAATTGTTACAAAAATCAAAGTAATAATCCACAAATATTTTATGACAAACCATTTTTACTTGAGTATAAAATATGCTATTTTCTTTTCCTCTCCTTGTCTAATTCTGTTATAGTTAGTTTAATTTATACAGAAATATTATAAAGCAGATTTCTGTAGCTATGCTAACAAAGATAAATGGAAGCAGGAACTTCAATAAAACTTTGCAAACAATTCCATTATATCTTGTCAAATGCACAAAAAACCTCAGGTGTAAGTTGTTCATTTATATGTCAGTTTTGTTGACATCACTGACTAAAAGTATGGACCCTTACATTCAATCTCTGCACAAAAGAATAAAATGACAAATCAAGCCTGAAGCTTCTTACTGTGTTTTTAACTCTGACATTTTTTTACTACCATACAAAATTTTACTGCAAAAATGAGAACTTCTCAAAAAGCCCAAAAGCAAACTTTCATGTTATTTGAATATTGACAACTTATTCTAACAAAGTAGAAAGCTTGAATAATTGAGTTTCTCCATTTCACACAATCTTCATGCAAGTCGCAGCAGGCAAATAATTTACAAATTGTTTTATTTATATACAAGGTTTTATAGATTGTTTCTACTATATTCAAAGTGTTGCTGTGTTTATGAGTTACAGCTGTTTAAAATCATGACTTTTCTGTTTGTGAGAACTGAGTTCTTTGCTTTCATATCCTTTATGACCAGCGTGCTGAAGTTCATATACACATAGGGCATTCTTATTTAAAAATCCACTAGTCTAACAGGAAGTGGAAGTGATACCATATAATGGGTAGGAGGAAACTTGCAGCCTTGAGTCAGAGATGGCCTGGCAAAACCCTTGCATTCTCTTCACTCCTGGGAAAGAAAGGGCACCTCTTTGCCTCTCATCTTTCCGCTGGGAAATCTGTTTATCATTTTTAGAGAAAGAATCAATTACTTGATGAGGCAAAATTATGTACTTCAGGAAGTTTTTAGGACAGTCAGTGCAAGTTACTAATCTCTCATTTAATCTGCTTTTATATATATCTTTGTCAATTTTATAAAGAACTATAAAACAAGCAAACAAAAAAAAATCAAGGCCATTGCCAAAAATTCTAACCAGTATCAATTAGCAATGCCAAAAAATTATATATTGTAATTAGGGAATGAAGCTCAGATGTGGCGGTGAATTAAATCTTAGGTGATCCAAGTAATACATTTGGTAATCAAATCATTACATTAAGACAGGATGCATTCAATTCTTATAAGTCTCACTACAGGAACTGAATTAATTTGTTCAGTTTCCTATCCACAGTAGAAGTAATCTTTTACATTTGCTTTAATATAAAAATCCAAATTCATTAACGATCAGTCCTCGGGTCATAAGGAGGTCCTTTTTTTCCTGAAATGTCACTGTGGACAGGACACCCTTTCTCTCCCCCATTTCTTCTTATTCCTGTTCAGTCTTCATTCTGCATCCATAAGAGGCAACTGATAATACATGTTTTCTTACAGGGGTAAACCTGTTTGTCTGACAGTTCACACAAACATTAAAAGGGAATGCATGGCTATGGTTTACCAGATGAAAATCCTTTAGATTCCCAGTGCCTGGAAATTATTCTCAGTTCCTTCCCAAGGGATGGAAATTATTTCTTATGGGAAGGAAAGCTGAATAAATACAAAATATATATATTAAAGAAAATGCCAGATATAGTATATAAAACTATGAGAAAACCAAAAATGAAGACTAAAATCTTTATACTTTGTGGCATATTCTATTAGAATATGTTGTAGTTCAGGAACAAAGGTGACACAAAACCAACAAAACTTTTGCTTTAATCCTCTGATAATTAAGGGGATGTGATATTTGCTAAGAAACTCTCCTGTTCCTGCCTTAGACCGCAAGAGAACGTGTACCTGTGGCAAATTAAGCAATTTGGTAATGACTCTTGTTTGTCTAACTCCATTCAGGATGAATATAGAAGACAGTTTGGAGATATAAAATATTTCAGTGGAATACAATAAATCCAAAGGGCTTAGTGTAACAAGAATAAAATATGCTTAAATTGGGATCTTTTTGATTTTAGCATATTCATATACTAAGTTAAGCCCTGTTGGTGTGATATAGACTGGAACCCAAGAGAATAACATTCAGGGAATGGGAATGCTGAATTAACTGCAGTGGAAACATTTCTCCCTTACAGGAACTAAATCTAAAATTGGTGTTTACCATGTACGGGTATTTTTTATATTTTAATCTTTTTATGACAATATTTTATTGCTTGTGGGTAACAGCCAATCCATGTTTTATGGTACTTAGTTAATTCTGTTAAGAAAAATCAACGTCATTTTCTAGCTGTAATTGGTGTTTCTATTATTTTGTTTTTCTATTTCTTTTATAAACCGTTTGCTGTATTAGCAGTACAATTTTCATTCCAATAAACATTAGAATATCTACATTTCTTTCTTGCAGTAGAATTCTCCTAAATTTAAGACATTGCTTATTCTAAATCATAATATCAGCTAATTACAAACATTCCATGGCAGAATATGTTTATAATTGACTAAGAATGGTTGTTTCTTTTTAATTTTCTGCAGTTGTCATTATGATAGGGAAGTAGTACTCTTCTAATAAGACAATATAATACCTGCTGGGTTGCACTTCCTGTTTCCTGCATTTATAGAAGAAAACTATGAAAATGGTGCTCCCATTTCTTGTTACTCAATCCACATAGTCTGTTCTATTAGCAACTGGGCTTCTAGAAAGTGTAAGTGGTGCCTTTTTTGCAGATGTGTTACACTTTCTTCATGTCATGACCAGATGTAAACTCACCAAGACTTACAAACCCAACAGCAGGAGGATGCACCACTGTGCTGCCTGTTAGAAATCAATGCTGAGAGAAGGGCTTTGTGACATTAATATTTACAACGTGCTTACATGGTCACAGGGCTCCCAGTAGGGTCTGGGCATGGTCAGCAAGTTCTCCTCTGTCTGCAAAGCACCCATATAGAGACATGAGTTTGCAATTCTCTCTGTGTGACCTCTCACAAAGGCAAGCCAGATATAACATTTTAAATAGAGTTAGATCACATGTTCATAGGATCATATGTTGTGAAAATAAGAAGGCTTAAAGTGCAGGCAGTTTGAAAAATCCCCTTTCTGAAAGCTCTTTAGGGTATCAGACAGAGCAACTATTTGGAACTGGTTCTGAAAATACTAAGAATATTAAGAATAAGACAAAGAGGTCCTACTTTCTCTTTAAAGAAAATGCTACGGAATTTTAGACACAAATATTTTTAACCCCATGATTTGAATTGGAAATACAAATAATAAATAAATCTGTACTTACTACCAGACACAACTATAAATAAATGTTGCCAAATACTCATGAATATTGGTGATTATAAAACAACCAGATTAATTTCTTTTTTCTTCCCAGAAAGCATGTCTAAATAGAAATAAATTCAAGGAGTGTGTGATCTGCTTGTGGATAAGCCTTGAACAGAAGGAGAGGTTAACATTTTTAGCTAAATTATGCATTGCAAATGGCTCACTCAGTTTTTTATCATTTGCATAAATGGCCCTGGTTCAAAATCTCACTGATTGATTGCAATGGAAACAATTTTAATGACTTAATTTTTTTTCTTTCTTTTTTTTTTAATCACTATAGGGCTCAAAACTATAAGATGGGGAGAAAACCAGAACAACATCTCCATTTAAAGAGTACTTCCTAATCTTAATTAACATGGCAATCAAACTGTTTTTGTAAATTAAGTTCTATAACTGACCATCTGGAATAAAGAAGTTAGAATTTTACTGAAAGCAGTTTCAAGTTTCAGACGGAAATCCTAACTACTAAGACCAGTATATCAACCTATTAAGCTATTCTTTTTAAGGAGAAGAATTTCTCTGAGTAGCAGTCATTGGATAACTTTGTATTTCAGGAATATTGAAGCAGAAAAAACACATGCTATTAGTTACTTTGCTTCTGTTTAGGAACATGGTAATGAGTTGCTCAGAGGTTTGCAGCAGTGGGTTCTGAGACATGGAAGGAGGAAAGCAAGGGCTATCAATCAATTTTTGTGAATTTTCTGTATTATTTATAAGACTTGCATCTTTCAGCAACATTATTTAATGTATGCTGTTTTCAAACTATTTATAGTATCCTTATTAGTCTGATGAAAAGCAACAACCATTGAATTGCAAAAAAAATCAAACCAAAAAGTGCTAGGTAATGTAAGGTATTTTAAAAAAGTCACTCAACCATTCAGATTTGTATTATTTCTCCTTTAGTTGAAAAACTCAGGAAATGTTATGGCTTGAGCTAAGAAATAAATAAAAAACTTCATCTTTATTTCATTAGCTGACTAAAACACGACTGAAAAAATCAGATTCAGAGCTTCTATGTACTTAAGTCATGAATGGGCTTTTTCTGTTAATTATTATATTACACTGATACTTTCATAGGGCTGTTGTAAACTGCAGAGCTGTATAGTGCATATAGATAAGTCCTACAGATACTTACTTTTATTTTTTACTTCTCTGCATCATCCTTACACTGTTTTGTAATCATCTTCTGGTCAGAATGGATAATTTTGCTGTCAGTGTAGTCACAGTTAAAGAAAATATGAGAGCATTTACAAGGCTCATCAAGATTTATGAACCAATAAGGAGCCTAGACTGAGGGGTTTGAGAAAAATAGACTTAGCATGCTAATCCTATTAAAGAATTTTTAATTCTGGAGTAGTTGCTATTTCTGATGCACACCCTCTGCAGAAACATGGCTTGAAACTTGAGATCTGCAACTTGCAAATTTTTACTTTATTTTAATTTTTACTTTATTTAACTAAATTCATTAGTTTTCCAGTTTTTATCTCTTACTGTGATTTAATTGGTAGACTCCTCATAGATGAATGCCGTTCATATATATTCAAAAAACAAAATCTCTTTGATGTGGTTTTAAATTGCAAAAGATTTTCAATTTTTGCAGTTCACATTTGAGAAATGTGAACTGCAAGGAACATTTGTATATAAGAGCAAAGTTGAACCATTTGCATATGTCTTGCTTCCCAGATTTGGCCCAAAGTCAAGCAAAGCAACTGAAGTTCTGTGAGCAAAACTAAATCCTTGATGTAATTCTCCTACTTGGAAAATAGACTAGGTACCATACTAGAAAAATTATGGCCAGGTATCCCCAAGGAATTCCTGCAGTATAATTGTATCACCTTATTTTAACCTAAAGTGTGATCTAGATAGAATTTAAAATAAACTGTAGGTCTGAGTTAGAATATTGACTATACTAGAAAAACATTTGTTGAACATAAGATTGATTTTTTTTTTTGGTCTCTATCCGCATTTTCAAGTGAGCAAAAGGATATTTCTGCAGGTTAGAAGAACAGTCAAGCTTTAAGAGCCTTGCACTGTGCTTTTGTCCAGAGGCATTTTAGGTAAACTTGAGAAAATACTTGACACATCTATCATTGATCTAAACTCATAAAAAACTAGTGGGTTTCTTCATCTGAGAAGGGTGTGGGGAAGATTATCAAAAAGAATGACTACAATCGTTAATATAAGAGGAATGGGTGTCTTAGAACTAGTGGAGACAGATATAATGAGAAAAACAAAAAGTGGTTAAACTTTAGCTAAATGCATTAAAAAGACATTATGATCACTCACTTAATGTTACCATAACTTAGGTGTTAAGTCGATTGTATTGATTGCAGCTGTGACAGTGTAAGGATACAAATTAGGTAAAGCTTGTAGGAAGATATAGTATCTTTATTCAGATCAATTGGTAAAGCTTGAGAAAAGAGGGAAGCTTTTGGATCCATAAGCTCTTCTGCCATGAGAAAAAGAAGAAACAATCTTCAAATCTATGTACAAGTTTTAGAATAAATGCTGTGGCTGTTACAAGGTACACTAGTCAGACTGGGAGAAAGAAAATGGTTGATAGCAAAATTCTGTTAAAGGAGATGAGATGAATCTCATGAGATTGAGATGAATTAAAGATGAGATGAATTACTATGATCCATGAAATTATTATCTCTAGAATTTATGATTTTGAAATCTGATGATGTTGTTTTGTTTTCCATCCCAGTCTTTTAAAGCCTGTTTTGTTTTATTTTGTTTTTTTTTAGTTTAGTTTTTTATTGAGAACAAACACTGAGAGGTAAAGGTAACAGGATTTTTTTTTTTTGAGAAATTTAGGTGAAAGCCTCATCACCGCTAAGAGAAGTTCAGCACATTTTTTACATTATCTTATTCTGGTGTGTGGTGATTTTTTAATTTGGTGCCAGTAATTTACATGTTTATAAGTAATGACACATTTGTGTGTGCTACTCAGTTACAGTCAGCTTTTTTGGTGCCTAATATTGGAAATTTTGTTTCTGAGGACAAATATAGTTGTGAAGTCAAGAGGATGGTTGAAGACAAGTTTCTAGGAATCTTTCTTCTCCAGGTAGGATCCTTGTTTTATACAACTCTTATTGTACTGTATAAGTCCTAGATGATTCTAGTATCCAAAACAAATAACTATAAAAAAGTGCAAGCAAGTTCAACATTGGTTTTCTCTGTATTCCAAAGTCACTCTCTACAAAGTATTTGGACTCTTCTCTGTAAAAGTCTGCTTGCTGGGAAAAACCTCTCCTCTAGTTTGTTGAGATGGGAATCAGAACCATGTTCCCCACAGCATGCACAAATGCTTTCTGCATGTTCTCATAGTAATTTAATATATTAACAAGACAATTTCCCAGAACTATTACATGTGCAATACACATCAATGACAGCATTTTCCGCTATATTGTGGGATAACTCTTCATAATAAAGTCAGTAAGAAAAAAACCCTGACAGTCAATTCAATCAATGTTTCACTAAATTTGGTGGAAGGCTGCAGGCAGATTTATTCCAGCATTCCCTAACCTAAAGTTAATGCAAACTATATTCACTGCTACCAAGCAAAAGATAGAAGCATTTCAATCTGGTTTTCCCCTGAACTCCTGGCTCAATTTAACTTAGATCTTTCCACAGCTAGGGCAGTATCACATTCTCTGAAATTATTGAAATCCAAAATTAATTTTATCTTATTGTACAAAAACGTGAACAAACTCACATTCTCTATACCACAGTTTATGTTACAAGTGAAAAGGAAAGCTACAAAAGACATTTCAGGAAAACTTACCAGAAGAATTATTGCACCCAGATGCCATTAATTTGAAATGAAGACAATATTATCATTTGAACAAAACCTGTTGCAGCAAGATTTGGGGCTATGCTTCCTGATAAGAATCACGAAAAGCACTGGGAAAAGAATGACTACCTGAAGTCCATTTATTCTGTTCTGCCTCCCAGCCCCCCACCCTCCTCCAGTTTTGTATTCTTGTCTTTAAATGCATTTATTTATGGAAAACCTGATTCCCTTCCATTCTCAGCATAATTGGACATATATGTAAGACATCTTAGACTTAAAGCTTACAGCTTAAATTCTATTCTTGCTAAACAATCAGAAGTACATATTTTAAAACAGGACATTGTTTTTTCTCAGCAGAGTAGCATTTAAACTACTTGTTGTGCTTGTCAGGTGTGTACGCCATGCTATTTCATACTTAGTTTTAGAAGAAATTTTTGGAGAAAATATTTTACACCAATTTTAAAGTCAGAACGCTGAAAGCTCAGCAGTAAATATTAAACTTTAATTTAATCAGTCAGTTATATGAGATTAATTTACAAATGGAAATCACAGACTAAAATATATAGAAAATTTGCAATATATCACTGAATTTGTTGCTCTGTTCTGGGCAAGATTAAGAGCACCTGGACCACTAAAGAGTATTTGGATGACTCAAAGATTTTTGCAGAAAGGCATCTTTAGAAAAAGAAAAGAGAAAAAATACTCAGACAAAAAAAGGAAAAGCCAAAAAACCAAACTGACAAACAAACCTCTGTTAAATAGAGTTCAGAAGTACTGATTCTAAGCTGTTGTCAAAGTTTTATATTTTCTGTCTTTGTCATAAAAGTCTTTGTGGTTGTAAACTACTTCAAAACTTTGTATTTTTCATGTAATTTTTTGAACTGGAGAGACACTCAGGTGTCCAAATTATGAACAGCTGTGTCATCTCAGATCCTCTAAAGCATTTAGGATTTTCTTATGAAGTTAACAGATATGACACTACAGAAAATAGATGTTCTTATAAGAGAGCTACTGGAAGCTAAGGAGGACATGTGGACTGCTTTAATTGGCTCTAGACATTAATATTTAAGCAACTAAATCTTACCATAGATTTTCAATTACTATAAACATTATATTTTCATTATTTATAAACATTATATTATAAATTTGGATTTGGTTGCCTTATTGTTAATGCTTTCCAAACATCTTCCCCTCTCTTGTTCTCCTTTTGACTTCCTTCACTATGATGAGTTTTGAAAATGTAGCAACCCAAAAAATTATAGCTGAGACCTACCCACATTAAGTAGAATGACCTATTCCCCAAATATATATTATCTCATTTTGGATATAGTCTTATTTTTTTATGTCAACCTCTTTCAAAATTCACATTTTTCTGCCTGAATTCATAGCAATTTTAATTTTCCAAAGCCAAGGTATTTTCTCAAATGAAAAATATTCCTGATTTGTTAGAGAGTATTTCAGCTGTACAGTGGTCAAGGACTGTGATGAGAAGGTTGAGTGCTTATGGGTAGGAACCTGGGGGAAGGCTAACAAGGCAGATATCCTGGAGGGAGTCTGATATAGAGCATCCAACCAGCATGAAGAGGCAGGTGAAGTATTCTATACTTCAGTGGCTGGCTAATGTTTAAGATTGCTTATTCTTGTCAGAGACTTTAACTTGCTGAATGTCTGCTGCAAGCCCAACACACTGTAGGAGGCTCCTGGAGGGTGTAAAAGGTAACTTCCTGACACAGTTGTCAAGTGAACCTACCAGTGGTGGAATCCCATTGGACCTGCTGCTTATGAATTTAAAAGTGCTGGTGGGAGACGTGGTGGTCGGAGGCTGTCTTGGACATAGCAACCATGAAATTATAGCATTTTCAGTCCTTGATGAAGTAAGGAAGGGGGCAAACAAAACTTTTCTTCAAGAAACAACAATGTGGCATCTAGTGCTATGGTCTAGTTGACAGGCTGGTGCTCATTCAAAGGTTGGACTCCATGACTTTGTAGGTTTTTTTCTGATCTTAGTGATTCCATGATTCTATTCAGAACATGATCCATTCCAGAAGAACATGCTACCCTTACTCGTCAGGTATCACAAGTATGATTTGTTATTTATCTGGTCCATTTCCTAGATTCTAAGACCCAAAACCCAGAGGCATTATAACTTTAACAAATATAACCCCATATTCCACAAATAGACCTCCTTTTAATATCCTCTCCTTTTTGTTCATCTGGGGACTCAGTCACACATGATTTCATCTTCACCATTTTTTGTTGTTTTGCATATGAGAATGTTATACAAGACTATACTAAAGACTTTTTGAAAAAAGTATGTGATACACATACAACCTTCCTACAAGAGCAGTAATCTCACCAATAAAAGGAAATAAGGCTTGTTACAAATATCTTGATTGTACTAATGCCAGATTTTGTGTATGTTTCAATATCTCATAGGTACTAGAAGCTGATTATTTAATCCTTTGTTTAAAGTGTTTTTCTTCTCTCCTACTCTCCCTGGAATGGGCTGATTAGTAAATATTTCTGCATGCTCTCTTTTTTCCACTGGCTTAAATTTTAAGACCAAACTTACCTATATGATCTGGATCACCTGAAACTGGAAACAAACCCACTTGTCAGAGCTCCAAGTACATCTTCCTCCTCTCCATGCTGCTAATCTGGCTGACAGGCCACAGGTGGAGGCAGTTCCTTGCTTTGCAGAGGGTCACCAGCAGTACTCTGTAAGCATGTCCCTTTTCACTTAGGAGCTGCTGTAGCTTGGCATTGCTGTTTCTGGTAACAGGCAGCAAGCTTTTATGAGTTTGCAAGGCCTCTAAATTGAGACATCAATTTTTTCTTAATCTTTCTTTACCTGTAGCTTTGTTTTATTTGTTTTATGACAGAAATTTCTCTAATCAGCCAAATGCATTTGTCCAATGTGTTTACATATATGTATGTGTGGCATATTTCCCATGCCCGTTAACAAGATGCTGAGAGTAAAAACCTTTTTGAGGTGAGTTCTCACACTTGGGTCCCAACCAAAGCTGTTCTGCATCAGCTGGTCAAGTATGCCCTTACTTTCCATGTTGTTTTTTGGATCTGATCCTGACTTGATGTATGAGAGGCATGTAATGGCTATAAGTTTGTCTGGTAAGCCTTGCTTCCTGGCTGCTCCAAAAGGTCTCTAGCCTGCCATGCTTGGGATTGCTGGGAAACACCCCGCTCTGTGGACTCCATGAGAGTCCCCACACTACAACATGCAGTGCTTGATGAAAGCAAATCATCCACGGGGGCTTGGAGCAAAAGCTAGTGTCATAGCAATGACTTGGGTGTTTATTTGTGTTTATTTACACATAGGTTTGTGTCTAAATAAAGGTGGTGTGAAAAGGGAATTATGGTGGTTTTGTATTGATTAAGTTCTTTTTTTTCTTTTTTAACACAAGGGGTTAAAAGTTTTAAAGGTACTACTGCAGTTGGGTTAAGGGACGTAATTGACTCTGTCAGATAGATAAAGAAAAATCTGATTGAAAGCTCTGTCTTTCCATTTACTCAATTAAAATTGAGTGACCTCACCAAAATTTGTGTTGTGTGTTACTCCTTTTCCTGTTTGGAGCACTTCATGCAAATTAGTATTTGCAATACTCGATTAGAAAAAGTGCTACTTAATTATAAGCTATTTATATTTTGCAATTCTTCTTTCCTTGTTTAAATTTAGGAAGCTAGGCCAGAAATTGGGCTAGTAAGGAAAGTTGGTTAAAATGGTGGATTTATTTGTCCTAGATAAAACAGATTTTAATATTTTTCTCCTTTATAAATCTATAACAAAATGTTGGTCAGAATAGTCTTGATTTGCTTTAATACATGTGGATTTTAACAGATAGAGGCAGGGAACACATTCTAATAAATACAACTTTTAGGAAAGTTATTTTTGTCTATAAATAGAGAAAGGAACAGTTCCAAGGGTGGGAGGGGAAAAGTTGCTAGATCCTGAATAGTTTTACTTTCTATAGGCTTGGGTTAAGTGTAAAGCAATAGATACTAGAAAAAAAAAAAGATGGCTGGCTTTGCACCACTTTTCTTCAGTGAGTCTAATCAGTACCATGATTGCAATCTTAATGGGATTTTGGCATTTAACAGTTTTCTTTAGAATGAATGCCTTGTGTTTTGTTAATATCACATTTCTTATATTCATAATTTAATTTTCCATTATTTATGATTCTCTTGAATCCATTATTCATTGAATTCAAAATGTTAAAATAATGGAAATCTCTTTCAAGAAGAGAAAATAAGCCAACCTCTAGAAAAAGAAGTGACGGCTCTACAGTATTTAAATTATGCTCAAGAATAATGTTTTAGGAATATTACTTGTTAGATGGGCTGATAATTTGAGTTAATTTGTTCTCAAAACTTTGAATTTAATTGTACTGTTATTACTATACATCATCTTTTGGAAGACACAATTTGCACATGCCTACATTCCAAAAAACACAATATGCTGCAGTCTGAGTCATAAAACTTTTGTTCAAATACCCATTTCGTCTACGATACTTGTTAAAAGTATATACTTATTTGGTTTACCCCTCCCCTGGACATTCATCTTTTTTGTTACAATTTTAAAGAACTTGTAAAGCTGACGAAATGTTTATTTGAAAAACTTTTTTTTTTGCATCTTATTAAAGATTTCATTGTTTTGAATGATCTTACCTTTATTTAATATACCTTTGTTAAAAAAAAATAAAATCTGTATTTTAGTAATTTAAACTTCAGCCAGCTCTAGAAACTAATGCCAGGAGACAAAAATGATATAGTCTTTCCAAAATCCCTACTATACGTGGCAATGTGTAATCAAAAAGACAATACTAGGAAGTTCTTTTCAATTGTTATGTGCTAAGGGATGACATGCCTAAAGATGTTCTCCACACATCAAATGTGAGGCCAGGCTGAGTCTTCTGAGTGTCAAAGCAGTCCAAGAGCTACATCCTTGAAGACATCTTAGAGAATTTTCCATTTAAATTCTTGGCTTCTGTAAGTTCTCTATATATTTTGTGGAGAAACATAAAAATCTCCTTTAGGGCTGTAGACACTATTAAGTGTTAAGACATCTAAAACAGACTGTAATACCTGAGTCACTTATTACATTTAGGAGCTATACTCAGTCTTATGAGTCACAACTGACTAATTATAATCCATGAATTTGAAGTATAGTTTGTCATTACTACAGTTCATCATGTCTAATTGTTGTGGTAAAGACTTCAAACTTGGTTCTTCCCAGGAGAAATCTGCAGCCAGAAATACTGCAAGGCCCTTTTAAAGACACTATGATGGTGTATTTGTGTTTATGATTTCCTTGTGCTGTCACTAAACAAAATAAAAGAATCTCTGCCTCCTTTGAGCAACATCCTGCTACTCGCTATAATGTTTGTAAACCATTTTCGGTAAATCTATATTGAATTTGAAGAACCTACTAAAATAAGTGTTGCTGTCTTTTGTGCATTGGTGAAAAGTTTTTTTTATTTGACTACTCCTTGAAAAGTGAGATACAGAGTAGCTGCAAAAATGCCCATTGATTCTTTGCTTATTTGCTTGTTGTTTTATTAAATACAATATGTTTAAGGAGATCGCCTAAGAGAACATTTGGAACTAAAACATCCATAAGCTATGAACTAAGGAATAATAACAAAATTTATTGCAATGAATACACCAATTTGTTCCTTGGGAGGCCAGAACATGCTTTTTCTTTCCAGGTACATACAGCAATTCTCAGTCCAAAACTAGTCCAAGTCCTTAAGTTAAAACAGATAAAATAGAAAACAGTTGAATATTTACTTATAGATAAGAGCAGTCTCTGTTCACATCTGTAAAAGGGAAAGTAGAATTAATACTTGTGTTCCCAGTGTAAATTGTTAGCTATGTAACTGCTGGTCAGAGACTTGGTATTATTTTAGTGACCTGAAAATGACTATGGGTATGACATCTACTTCATAGCCTAACACCATGAATCTTGGGAAAAAAATACGTTTCTATCACAATTTCAGATTTTTATGTAATTAGGGTTACAGCATCCTCTGAAGATTGAGAGAATTCTGTGAATTTACTTACTTATTCATTAGAGATCCTTCTGAAATTTCCCCTTCAAATAACTGGCACTAACTTGAAATTTTTTTCCTTTGTTTTCTTGTATGGAAATCCAGAATATCCGTAATACTTCAACACCGTTCTTCGCGCTCTTTCCGTACACTTGCTACTGAGCAACTATGCTATAAAAACCTGCAAAGGGTGATGACTCACCTCTTTCAAATTTCAGGCACATAGTAAGATCTTTACCTCCTGCACCATGAGTGTGGTTATACTCACTGCAGGCAAAAATGCTTAAAAGAAACTCACTGATGAATAAGCAGCCCTGTCAGAAGCATATGCTGCAAAGATGGCTTAGCTTACATTCAAGATGCCTCACACATTTTTCCCAGACCCAGTAGCATTTTTATCAGTGGTTACAGAGACACATAGGTCTCCTACAAAAATCCAAATTTTTGCTTATTTTAATTTTTTCCCTGATTTCAGGAAAAAAAAAAAAAAAGAAAAAGAATCCCAAATACAACAGCAACAAAGCAACACAAATAACCACTATCACAGTGACTATGTTTTCTGGATATTTATATGAATTTGTGTGATTAGTTTAGGACCCCTTTTCCATCACTTTGATATTCCCTAGTACACACTGTAATGGAGAACTCTGAAAATTATTTTTTCTACAAGTTTTTAGAAAGTAAAAATATACATCTCACCCCTCAGAAGTTCAGTTATGGAACTCTGCCAAAGGACTGATACCAGAAACATATATTTGTAGGTTTTGGTATGTTTCCAAAGTAGATAAAGACCTTAATTCAGATTTTTCTTCTGACTTTACCTGTAGGTTAAATTATATTTTCCATTTGATTGGATCTTGACTTATTTAGGATTCAATTTAATTGACAATTAAAAAAAATATTTAATCTGAATTTCAGAAAGCTTAAAAGCTTAAACTTTAACAGTTAACATTCACAAGAATGTTAACTTCCCAGAATGTTTTGAATGTTTACTGATGTTTATAGATTTTTTTTCACAAAGTAAGCCTCTGTCAATGAATTGCATTGTACAGCTATTTTTATTTAAACCTAAATATGTGTCAGTATACCTTGTGCCTGTTGCAATACTTTCTTTCTACATGAGAAATAATTTCAAGTAAAAAAGTGTAGATCCAAAGAACCTAAATCTGTCAAGATGAATGAAATTTCACACCAGCACATAATACATTGTTTCCCATTAAAATATATTAAAAAGTACTGTCTGGATCATTTCAGAGGTAGAGCCCAAAAATCCAACCAAATTATATCAGACAACAATAATTAAATTTTATTCAAATCAAATTCAGTTAAAAAAAATTAAGGTTAAAAGCAATCTAAAAGAAAGGTTATGAGTATCATGCTTGAGCTTTAAAATATATCAATAGTAAGCAGTTTTTTCTTTTGTTTTTCTTGGCTAATGTGAATATCATAAAATCATTAAATTCCATGATGTACAAATAACTAAACCATGAAAATGAACACCTGGTGCCTGATTTATAACAAAAACTCTAATGAACAATCTTCTGCCCCTTATTCTCAGTGCACTTTTTGGAGTCTCTGTATAGCAGCTTCATTTTAGGTACAACTTTGTACTTATCATTCTACTGCATAGTGAGCACTTGAAAATCTGGACTCTTCATTTAGCTCATAAGTGAGTACTGCATTCTTTTGAAAATCTGGCCCTTGTGGGCCAAATTCTTGAAGTTCTAGTCTGGTAATTACTCAAGAAAAACCCCGTCATGCTGTAACTTGAATTTTAAGTTAACCATGGAAGAATGAGTATTAGGAATCACTAAGATAAAAGTTTTTGTTTAATTATTTTCATTTAGTAGAATAGATGGGAATTCTCTCAGGGTTACAATAAGTTGACAATTTATGTATTTGGTATTTTAAAAACACATTTAGTCCACCTTTCTTTAATTAATGGAACTATACAGCAAAAGCCATGTCTGATTTAAAAACCAGCCAGTATCAAATGGGAGCAGAGAGTGCCAACATGCCTAGTGCTTTCATCAAAGCAATATGTACATGACTTTCATTATCTTATTTAAAAGTAACACCACAGAGGATGCAGAACTTCATCCTGTCTCACTCCTCTGAGTCTCTGCTTACCCCATTTGGTACACCTGCAGCTAGCACATATTCCACTTAGTACTTTTTTTAACACATCATCTGCCAAGGAAAGAAAGGGAGGGCAGGAATAGCTTAGCAAGCAGCTGCTGGCAGAGAATGAAAGGTTTCATGCAGCGTGAATCAAGGATTATAGTGTGAGGTTGGCAGCTGATACAAAGTTTGGAAGCAATAATCTCTTGTTTTAAATCATGAATTCTGAGAGCTGTTTGTATAACTTTGGTAGTGAATCCTAGTCACTTATAGTTAGGTCAGATATTATACTGACTTACATGAAAAGGAAAAGCAGGGAGATTAAGTGCAAAGCAAAAGGAGGATCACTCTTTTAACATAATTCAATTTTGAAAAAGATTGCAGAGGTGAATGAAATCAGCAAGTACAAAATTAGTCTTATGTGAGAAAATGTGTTGTGTTTGTTACTTAAATGCTGTGGCTATTGAACCATTATGGACTGAACTCAGACCCTCAAGCTTGTTTCAGTTTACCAGCTTCATACCATTAGATGCCCCAGAGGAAACGACAGTGCCTTGAGCTACTCTTACTGTTTATATGTTCAATTTATTTGTATTGATCTGAATAATTTGTCTGTATTTCTTTACTAATGCATTATCTCTCAGCTCAAATTCAGAACATTGATGAATAAATGAATTCCAATTGAAGTAAACCAAAGTCTTAAGTAATAGAGCAGGCCATTTGTATCTATCTCAAACAACAAATCCTTTTAAGATCCCCAAAGCAAAATTAGTGCCATCTAGTATGCGCAGGGGGCAGGCTGGGGGTAGAGACTAATTCAGAGTGAATTAATCTGCAGTTCATTAGCAAACACTAATGTTGCTTTTGGGAATGAGAAAATTAGCAGGATTATAATTATAAGCAACAAGTGTTTTCATAAACATATTATTGCTTGTCAACAGTGTACAATATACCAGTAAGGCCATTAGATAGGATTGATGCCCGTCACAAATCACATTTGCTGTTATGCAAGAGATTGTGCTTATAAAATAACACCATTTCTGAAGAGCCATTATAGTGACCAAAGCAATTTCACAGGTGTCAACAGGCCTGGTGAATTGCAATAAGAAATTATTTAAAGTAAAATTTCTTTATCTTTGTAGATAAGGCACCCTACTTACAGCTGTCAGCTGAATCCCCTAGTAATGAGAGTAAACCAGCATTAGGCACTGAAGGAAGAGGTTCAAAGAGCAGATCAGGGTGTCTGGTCTCTGTCAGGCTTTGCGTGTGTGCACACAAATGCAAGCAGTGGTGAGAAGGAAGAGACGCAGCCAGTTGCCAGTAAGTCTCTGTCTGCAGTGGTAGCAAAGTGATTGGCTGCCAGGGGAATCAGCTAAGATATTGTCTCCTATGGGGGCTTGTTAGGTTATACAGCAGACATCCTGAAAAAACATTGAATAACAAAGAAGCCTGGCAGGCAGAAATGATTGTGCTGCCTGTGGCTGCTCTAACCAGTCTCTTCTAGCAGGGTCACTGGATGGGATACTATAAAGAGCATGAAAGGGATTTAGAAGAGCTACGTTGCCTAGAAACTGAGCCTCTTTACAGGGGAGAAATTTCTACACTCAAAACTCTTTAAAGACTTCTCTGCTTTTAGTGTCTTACAGAATGTATTTTAGATGCTAATTCCAAAGAGTTTTGTGAATGCTACAGGAGATCAGTCGTTTGTAAAACTTGCTTGATACAAATTTCATGAATGTAAACTCCTTTGATTCTAGTAAGGCTTCAAAGAGAAACATTTCTACCTGTATTTTATGCCTGTTCTAAATTTGATTTGCACTTTCTGCCACATTTTTATCATTTGTCAGTTTAAAGGCCTGCATCAATGATTCAAACATTTGCAAGGTGATAGCAGTGACTTGCAAATACACAAATAAATTAATTTCTGCAGTTACATAGATCTAGATTAATGACTGCTGCATTTCTTATAAATGTGCTCTTGACAAAATTCTCAGGCAGCAGCAAATATGAAATATCCTGTTTTTAAAAACCATAGAAACATACAGAACACATTGAAACTGCTTCTAAAATTCGAATATTTACATATTCCTTACTACATTTCTTTGAAGTAGAGAGGATAGGGACACAAAATAGCAGGGTGAACTATCTTCTCATGGTTTGGCTTTCAGTTATTGAGCCAGTTCCTGAAATATTCTCAGGCAAAATTCTTGTTGTTTTACTTGACTAAAGAATAAGCAGGGAGAGATCAGAGAAATTTATGTTTTAGTGAGCTGTAGTGGCACACAAAGATCACTGAGAAATGATGAATTCTTTCTAATTGTAAATGGTATAAATAGATAATATTAAACAGAGATTAAGCCAATCCTAGTGAAAGAGAACTGTTTTGTCCAATATCCTCTGAAATCATGCATCTAAACCTATATATTTTGAGTAAAGGGAAATTGGAATATGGTGACAGGAAAATTCTCACGTACCTCACCCAAAACATGCAGACTTCAAATACAGTAAAATTCTTTCTGATTTCTTTTTCTTCCAAAGAAAAGAATTTTCAAGGTCTGATTGAGACATTTAGACCATGAAGGTAAGTTACATAGAGAACAGAGACTTGTGTATTACAATATATGGATGGAGTAATATCTACCAAAATATATTGTTAAATAACAACAATTCATAAACCTCCACTAATGATATAGATCACTGTGATAATTTTGAGTTAAAAATCCTCTGGATTCATTAATGATAAGAAGACCTTGAAGCAGGTCTTCTTTGGAAGGCATTTAATTTTATTTTGTTGGTATTTGTTACTTACCTTAAGCATATCTGGAGGTCTTGTTATGTAAAGGAAGTTCTTTGTTTAGAGCCTTAATAACTTTATATATCATCACTATTTTCTTGTGGATTAATCTTGTGTGAACCAGATACTATGACTTTTGCAAGGGCATTGAAGTTCTTACAGACACTTTCACCAGTATGTGCATCTTGAGCTTGATTCCAGAAGTACTCTGAAACAATCAAAGTTTGTTTCCTTCAGCAAAAAATTTTCTGTGATAGCTGTCTATATTTAGATTTTGAGCACTAGGATTTTTCTCTTTTAAGCTCAACAAAATAGATTACTTTGCTGCTACGTCGGGCTTATGTATGAGTGAAAGAAAAATACATCTGATGCTTTGTAAATAAAATAATAGAAATGATGTTTGTTTATAAGGTTGAGAGACCTCCCAAGTTCCAGCTTGACTCTTAAGGTTGCATGAGAGATTCCTCTTTTGGTGCCTGGAATATTAGTTTGATGAAACAAAACGTTTCACAACTTTAGAATCTAATTGTGTTTTTTCTTTGAGAAAGGAGAAATAATTATTTCTAATAATTCACTTCAAAAATTAACTGTCAGAGAAGATATTTAAGTTTTATTTGATTAAATACATGCACAGTTTTTTCCCTGTTTGCCTGAAAATGAAGATGACAACACAACTAATTTGGATTCATAGTTTGATGCTAATTGCATAGGTCATTGTGAATAATGTAGTACAATGAAATTAGTAAAAACTTCAGCCCCTCTTCATGGTCTATTAGTGTAGCTTGAAGTACATGTATATATTTTAAAAAATGTTATAGAGAAAACATATTCCACAGGATAGTATGTTAAAAAGGTATAAAAATCATGTTAATAACAATCTTTTAATATACAAATATGAATATAAAAATGATGCTTGTTTTATACTTGCATGAACTGTGATTGTGCATGAAATATGGATAACTGTACATAAAAATGATAAGAAGGAAAGCTGGTGTATACACATGATATGTCAACAAGAATGAAGTTAGGCAAAATTTTCATTAAATACTGAACAATACTCAGGTTCAAAAAAGGGAAGGTATTTCTTGATTTGGATGATAGACATAATTTTGATTTCCCATGAGAAAAAATATCACAATGACTTGTCTAATTTGTATTACAATTCTAGATAGTTATAAAAAAGAAATATTAAACACATGTTTACGTATTGCTTGAAGAATCTAAAATGTTATGTGTTGGTTAATCACTTTGCAATAAAATGAATTTGCAATTTTCTGTTCTTATTTAGAACACTCAATAATGTATTGGACAAAATCAACAGAAAGTTGCCCAATTGCAAGTCTAAGAACATCAGGAAAATCTTATGTAAGACCTTTCATTCTGTTCAGAAAAACAGATGATAACACTTAGTGGCAGAAGAAGAGGTTTAGGTATCTTGCATTGCTTATCAAATTGTGATAATACAGTAGTAAACTGTGTGATGAGCTGAAAGTGGCCCATTTTCTATGCCTAGATTCCCTAAAAACAATGGACAGCTATCATTTAAACCTGTGTAAATGCATCAAATTACAGAAATGGAAATAACACTCTAGAACAAAGGACATTTAAAAATCACCATTAGAATGGTGAAATGTCAGGAGCCGTTGATTTCCAAATGGCACTTATTTTAAAACATCAACAATGCTTTATTCTCAAATACTGAGTTGTAGGTGTATTTCAGCTTCCCACATTCACCTATTGCCTTGGAGTTTTATAACCTCAGATATTTTGACATGCTCTTCAAGTTGCATAAACTGCTTTGATTCCAGGATATTTTTTGCTCTATGACAGACTGAAAGATGCTCACCTTCCCAGCCAGGCATGTGAAAAAAGTCACTAAATATCATACTACTCTAGATTTGTTCTGCTTGACAAAGGAGCACTGCAGAGGAGAAAAAATGCAAAGATTTAGGCTAGAAAAGTAGAACACATAGCACTCTACATCAAGTAGGCTCTTTGCCTTATAACATTGCTATTAGACACAGGTCACTTGCTCAGAGGGAATAAGGAATATGTTCATTCAGGCAATCAGCTGAATCAGACTGCAACTTTAGGGGAAATTGTACTGAAAGCTTGGCATTAAATCAGGTTCCTTTTCCATTAGATTTTGAAATGCCTCCTTGCTAGAAATAGTTTTAATGAATATGTGGATATGAAAGTTAACTATACAAATTTATAATGTCAAGTGATGGTTCATCTACGTTTTTGCTGTGCTCTTATTTCACACAATCACAGAATCAACTAGGTTGGAAAAGGCCTTGAAGATCATCAAGTCCAACCTATGACCTACCACCACCTTATCAACTAAACCACGACACCGAGTGCCACATCCAGTCTTTTTTTATACCCCTCCAGGGACAGTGACTCCCACTTCCCTGGGCATCCATTCCAATGCCTAACCACTCTTACTGTAAAGAATTTTTTCTAATGACTAGCCTAAACTTTCACTGGTGCAGCTTAACAGAAGGATTTTTGTTTGTTCTGATGCCCTACATGACAAAAATGTCTAACTAAACAAGATTCAAGATACTGTGAGTTTGTGTGTGAGAACCTAAGTTCACGAACGCTATCATTCTTTTATTCTTTAGAAACTACATGCATCTTTATTCAGTTTAAGAATCTAAGACTTCTAAATAGTTGGAACTGAAATGTCTATATTCAAACAGTATCCAGATACAGGTTTCTCAAAATTTTCAGCTCATGCCCAAACTCAAGAAATATTGATTTTTAGCTCTGTTTTCACTGACCTGTGTTTTATAAACAATAAAAAATAATTATTCCATAATGTGAGTTAAAGCTTGAATAGCTATGAACCTTAGGAGTCCTACAGAGTCCCTCACTTTGATCACAACATACTTGTTTTTAGTGTTAACCCAATTGGACCTCTCATAAACATTAAATAATTCAATGAGCTACCTTTGACTTGCCTATCATGAGTCTGGAAGACAATACAGTTATTTGAGTTTTTTGATACGGAGGCAGTTTTTAAGTAGAATATTATCTTGTGTAAAAGTTACATTTACCAACTTGCATTGATTGCCAGGCTTCATCTCATGGAAACATGAAAGCACATTAGTAGTGACTTGCTACATTCCTGCACCACAATATATCACCAAAATTAAATTTCTAATAATGAAAGTATGAGTAAAAGGATATTTTAATGTGCCAATGTAGAATAAATTATTTAGATTCAAATTAATTTTATATTTTCAAAAAATATAAAATAACTGGCTTTTTCCCACATTCATAATTTTTTAACTTTGGGTTATGTTAACTTTATTTACTTTGGGTTTACGTAAGGTTACTTTTCCTCATCTTTATCCTTTTTTAGAAAATCTAAATGCAGTAGATTGAGAATTATGGCTATATTGGAAAAATTATTTGCAGTTTGAAGACAATTATATCCACCATATTAAAATAGCCCATCTTCAAGCACAGGTATTCCCACTGTACAAAAAAGAGTTTCAGTGTGTTTTGGAGAAATAGGTACTTTTTTTCTAGATGACTGATAATTAATATTTTACCCAGGAGCTGTCACCATGGAACAATAGCCAAAATATTTTTTTTTCCCTTTGGTTGTTTCTTTGTTGTTCTGGAGTCCATCCCTGCCATCTTCCATCTGTTTTCCTACTGGTTACTTATGAATACAAATTTTGAAAAGAATCTGTGGAAGTTCTTCTGGAACACATATGTTCCATTTGCTAACAAGCCTTTGTTTTCCTGTTAAAGAAATGTTTGCAATGGCCCCCCAAAGTGAATTGACCTGGATAGGTCAGTATTTTTGCTCAAGTCAGTGTAAGACTGTAGCATCACGAATCTTTAATTCAGTAACCATCTAGTAAATTGTTTTTCAGCAGTTTGAATATAAAAAATAATACAGGGAAGTTTCTAACACTAACAGTCTCCATTTGTTATTTCTTTGGTGATTCTGTGGTTGTTATTCACTGTGTATTTTAAAGTAACTTTCATTTGATACTCTATGAAACACATTTGAACCAAACTGCAGTAAGTATCAAGTACAATGATTATTAAATATAGTTGTACTGAATTTTTCACAGAACGGCTGAAAATTGAGAGTGTATAGTGCAGGCTTTGATTAGACACAGTATATTTTATTCTGGCTGTACGAGTGAGCTCCTATTTACTATGGATGTTTCAGTGTTTGTAATTAAGTATAGCAGCATCCCACCTGGCATGTCTTTACTGCAGCATTGTTCTTGAGAGAACATTTGACTATTTTGACATTTGCTGTTGTTTTGCATGTTGATAGATAGAATTCAAGGGAAATAGTAAGGCAGACCATTCTTGGAAGATATAAGGGCATTCAATAATTCAAGTACTGTAGAATTAACGCAATAATTAATCCCGCTCTATTCTGGTCTTCTGTGGCCTCACTTCAAGTCCTGCATGAAGTTTTGGGCTCAACAATATAAGGCTATAAAGCTCTTAGAGATTGTCCAAGGTGGGACTGTAAAGATGGTGAAAGGCCTGGAGGAGAAGCCATGTGAGGAGCAGTTGAGGTCACTTGGTCTGTTCAGCCTGGAGAAAAGGAGACTGAGGGGACACCTCACTACGGTTAACTCTCCCTCCTGAGAGGAAGAGGAGGGGCAGGCACTGATCTCTTCTCTGTGGTGACCAGAGACAGGACCTGGAATGTCCTGAAGGAATGTCATGAAACTGTGTCAGGGGAGGTTTAGGTTGGATATTAGAAAAAAGTTCTTACTCCAGAGGGTGGCTGGATGCTGGAACAGGTGCCTCAGGGAAGGGGTCACAGCACCACCCTGCCAGAGGTCTGATTCTTGGCTTTGGCTTGCAAAGAGCTGGGCTTTAATGATCCTTGTGTGACCCTTCCAACCGAGGATACTCTATGATTCTATGAATTGCAATGTATATTCTTTCAAGGCTGTAAACTGCGATGTTCCCAGACCAGTATCAACTCTCAATGTCTATCATTAACTGACAAACTGACAGCATGAAGATGATAAGACCAGAATTACAGGGTGTGTTCATAGCAGTCATAAAATTATTGTTCCTTCAGAAATTTATCCAGTCACTTCCTAAAATCACAGAGGTACTACCACAATAAATTGCAGTAAGGTATTCTACAGCTTCTTTTTTTCCTGTGCAATGGCTGATTGTTTTGGAATTGCCCTTTCAACTTTAATGTCATGCATTTCCCCATGTCCTCCTACTGGGAGGACATAAAAATCAGTAAATCCACATTTGGTGTTTCGCTTATAAAACAATAAAACAATACCATATTCTTTTATATATATATATAAAAAAATCACTGTCAATATTCCTTACATTAAAATTTTAATTTTCCATATATGTCTTCTCTCTCTCTCTCCATTTTTTATATTTATTCTGTCATTTCCTTTTAGACAGAGAGGTCTGACCTGTGCACAGAATTCCAGAAGTGGCTGTGAAGGATCTACATTGTGGCATAATTTTTCTTTATTTCTTTCTTAGGAAATATGAGGTATTTCGACAGTAAGTAAAGTTTCTTCTCAACTGCATCTTAAATTTCCAAGTCATGCTTGCTGTTAACACAACTGATTCCAAATACATTAATTTCACTATCAGAGTGAAACCAAATCTAGTTAAAAAAAAAAAAATAGGAAAGAGGAATCTTGTAAGGAAGCAAACTGTCAGAGCCAGTTCATTATAAGTTTAGCATTCATACTTGACTACAATTTTATTTTTTATTTTTTCTCCACAATTTTATTTTTTCAGTAACACAGGAAAGTTACTAGTGGGAAAACACATTATGTAGAGTAAAAATAATTTTTAAAAGTAAGCAAACTCATGATATTCAAAAGTGGAGGTCAGTAGCTATTTATGATGCTTATCTTTTTTTTTAATTAATTAATATTTCACTGGGGATTTTAAAACTTATTTTACATTTTTGTCTGTTCCTGACCTGTATAAGAAATTTTAAACCACTTATGTCCAGTTCTGTAAAATTTAAGTCTATCATGACTAAGGAACTGAGTTGTATTCAGGTGCAAAATATTTTAATTTTAAATTATATTTGAATACTTCAAAAAGGTACTACCACTAAAAAGAGATGTGTATATACGCATTTTGGTCTCTAAACACATATTAAATAAGTCCATAAAATCTATTCACATAGGTAAGTCCATAAAATTCATTTTTCCTTTCAAATTTCCAAGCATTGTTATGCCTATTTTGCAATGAGGGAGTTAAACTCTAGGAATTGAATTTTCAGGCATCTGTGCAAGCTCCTTAGCCATGAGGCTTATTCACCTGTCAACCTTCTATAGATAAGTTCACTGGATATGGACATATACTAAAATAAAGATAGGCAGATATATGTGGCTATATATTTATACACATAGGTAAATAAATGAATAACTGGGTTTTTTTACTAATATGAAGTACAGGTAAAAGAACTTCTGTCTGTGTTGTATGATTTACAGTTTATTGTGAATCCATGAACTCATAAACCTATAGGTAATAGCATTTTCTGATAGATAATGTCCTTGTGGCTTCATAATTTGATATTTTTTCAAATGGAAAGATTGCTCTCTGTGATGATTCTTTCTGTGTGCATGTATGGGCTGTGGATAAATATTAGCAAACATGAGAGAAGGATAATGGAATGGTCAGCCATCAGCTGCTGTGCAAGTTCTTGTCCTGTCAATTGATCTCAGTCACCATTTAAATCAATTACATTTAATGACCTTTAATTTGACTTGGAAAAAAGAGATATTTTATTTAAATGGAAAACCAATGAGATGATTGTCACAACACTGAGAGATAGTAAGAGAGCAGAGCAAAATAGATTATGAGTGTATCAAAAGGGAAAATCACTGTCTCAATTAAAAGAGACTTTTGAATTTTCTGCTTTTGGGGTTCCTTTTTAATGGAGATTGCTCTTCTTCATCAACCAGTAAGGAGATAATGAAGTTAAATAGTCTGTTCATATTTTTCTGTTTACATACTCAATGAAAAGAACCTGTTATATTTTGCTCTAACTGTACAGTAGAATGAGGTTTTGTTTTCGCTATGAAAACAAAAATTCCTTTGTAACAGAAATGGTCAGTATGATTGCTGAAGATGGTCAAAAAAAAGCATCTTTGTTGGTTTGATATGGATTCTCCCATCTTTTACTGAACTAAGAGGTCCTGGATATCCTAAGCAAATTCAGGAGTCATCTTAACATGTTGTCCTTCATGCTCTTTGCCTTTTCCTGCATAAACTATGCACATTCTACACTTTGCAATTTTTTTAAATACACAGAAAATGCATATTTTATATTAAAAAAATATATACCAAACTGATTATTTCTACAAGAGATATCTCTTTTCTCTCCATCTGAAAATATTCTTTTGTTTGGTGGCAAATAACATCTTTTTTGTCTACTTCTAAGCCAAATTATTCCCCTTTCTAGTCCCTAAGATTTGAACTATGTATTTATAAAAAATCTGGATGCAAAGAACATTTTGATGGTTTCAGACAATAGTTAGGCTGCTTATGTTTTACCACCTTGGTTTTGTTTTCTTACATCTGAATATTCCAGTTTTCAAATACAAAGGCATATCTTACATTTCTTAGCCCTACCCATGGGATCAAAGGAAGGATGAGCTGAAAGTCACCAACATATAAGGAATGTTCAAACAATACTGCAGTGCTACATTTGATAGAGATTAAGATGCTCCCCATATCAGTGAATAACAAATAAATATACTTATCTCAGTGAAGTCAGTTTTAAATTATGTTTAAACAAAGGAAAATAATCATCAAGAATGAGCCATTTTTATTCTCAATATTCATCTTTGATTTTAAAAGCACTGTTTTACTGCATGGACTGACAGCCTATATTATTGCTGTTTCCCTCTCTCACAAAGTACCTCTCCCTCCGTTCTTTACAATTCCTAAATATTTACAGAAATATCATTGCAAAGGAATTCCATACAGGAAGCTTCTCTGACCTTTCTGATTCCTGCCTATCTAAATGCACTATTCAGCTGTCCATAAACAAACTCTAAATGATGCCAGCATAGTCACTATTGGACATGCTGCTTCTTTGATCCTAAGGGGCTATTTTTGTATTTTATATTTTTCCGGCTACCAAAATGAGATCTTCTTCGCTATTTAAACACTGTAAGCAAGCTGGTAATGAAAGAGGTGCTCTGATCTACAAATATGTTTAGAAGGGATGTGGCATCTATAAATTAGGCTGAATTTTTAGTAGACCAGGTGATTTGGTTAGAAGAATCAGTCCAACTTTTGGTTAAATTGCTTTTTTCTAAGTCTGACAATGTAACAGATAATTTCAAGAATATCAGAATGGGATAATTTCTCTTAGTGTAAAAGTACATTAATTTATATAATCCTAACAGTGGTTTTCCAAATCTGTTTGTCACTGTCTTACATATGCTTTTTATCTGTTTTGGTCCCAGATTTCTGAAATATCCACAGTAGTGCTAGGAGTTTTATCAATCTGGTTTTGAAGGATAATTAATATTCAAACCACCATGGATAATTTAATATTTCTCTCATATTAATTATAAAATTCGCCCTCATGTTAAGTGACTTTCACAAATTTCAAGATCCTTTGTGGGATTAAAAGGGTTGTACTTTACTCATTTCTTCACTGGCATAGCTTACATAAGAACTATTTACTCTGGTCAAAATTTTTCTGAGAATTAGGCCTGAAGTCTTATCTTTAATGATATAAATTAAAATGCACATACATTGTTACATTTTACAATCAAAACATTTCCTTTCTTTACCCACTAGAGTGAATTTAATTTACAATTGATCTAGAACTTGATGCGTTTACCTTCAGTACTTGCATACATTACCTTCCTCATATCATAAAACTGCATTGCAGCATTTCAGGAAATGCTGCCCCAGAGGGTGATAATATAGTGAGTGCTTCTTTGTATCAGCTATTCATTTTCTCACTGATTTAGAATGCAACATTTTGAGCATCATTTTCAGGATGACATAACTGTAGGAGTCTAACAAATATAGACATACTCAAAAAGAGTATTTTTTACTGCAGTTTAGTGTACTGAAGAGACAGCTAACCTGAACCACTGTAATTCATCTCAGAAAAGAATGCAGCAAGCACTCTCTCATCAGATTATGTATGGTGGAGTTACACAGTTGCAACTTCATTCCCCCCGAATACCAACATAAAATCACAGCACAGTGCAATATATAGAAGAGTTTGAAAGAACATCCCAAGAAGTTTACAATCTGCATCAGATCATTAAGACTGAGAGAGCAAATCAGTTCACAAGAATGTAAATATTTTGTCAGATAAAATTTTGAGAAAATTTTTCTGGGAAATATATTTTTCTGGGGAATACAATATATTATATTGTATAATATGTAATACATATGTGTGTTATATGTATAGACTATCTGTATGTATAGACTAGAGGTGCTTCACTCTCTTCCCAATCAAGTGACCTACCACTAAAACACACCAAATGACAGATAATGCATTTACACTGAGCTGCATGTATCTGATGCACCTACCAGAGAGACATGCAAATCAGAAAAAAGAGAAACACGGTTGAGATATATCCTGTTTTACTCTTCCCAGTGCATTTCTAGATCATCATCAAAAAGTGGCAAGCACAAAGATTGATAATGATATAATCCTTCTGTACTCAGAAGAGAGCTGGCAAAATATCTGCATTGTCATAAAAATAAATTCTAGAACCTTTCTGTTTCATAATTTTTGTTTATTCCCTTGTAATTTTTCTTTAATTATTTTCCTAGCACTCTTGTCCTGTTTTACTTAGCAAATAAAATAAAGAAGTGAAGAGAGGAAGGAAGGAAGGAAGGAAGGAAGGAAGGAAGGAAGGAAGGAAGGAAGGAAGGAAGGAAGGAAGGAAGGAAGGAAGGAAGGAAGGAAGGAAGGAAGGAAGGAAGGAAGGAAGGAAGGAAGGAAGGAAGGAAGGAAGGAAGGAAGGAAGGAAGGAAGGAAGGAAGGAAGGAAGGAAGGAAGGAAGGAAGGAAAAGGATGTGGCAAAATCTTACACATAAAAAAATTAAATTTTGTACCATAAATTGGGAGGAAAAATAAAACTTGCTTTGATGGAAAAGTGGTAAAAAATCGCTGAAGTACTTTGCTTCCTTTTACAATTTTCCCTCTAGCGTGCCTAATATTTTTTTTACTCACTTGAATGATATCTTTAAAAGCTGTATTTCTGCTTACTGATCAATTCCACTGCCTCTTTTTCTATAGATGACAAGGAGAATTAGAAAAGATAAAGTCTGCTTACTTTTTTCAAATTTATTAATGTCCTTGTTTTGCTTTTTACTTTCTGTTCTCTTCAATAACAGACAGAGTCAATAATTTCTTATAGTTCACTTACAAGCTTGCTTCAGTTTCTGTTTCCCCAGATAGCTGTATCCAATGTATATTACCAATTTACTTCCCTTCTTATGTATTCTTTATTTTCACTTAATATTCCTTCCATCATAGCTTAATTTTCAATACCTTCTTGACCATGAACCTGCATGTCAAGTATTACACTATAATGCAGAGATACAGTATCATTGCGGGCAGATCCATTTAAGCAGCTGAGATATCATTTAATAAAGATAAGTTAGTTCAGTGAAACTACAGACTCATAAGCTTCAGGAGAAACCTTACAAGCATGCCTGAGATCCTAACTACTGCTGGCAGGCTATAGAAATTATTAAAAAAAAATCAGACTTTTTTAATTCTCAATTTATAAGGCCTGTCTATATTTACAGCTGTAGAAGCTGAGTTTAATTTAGTGGCAAAACATGCAGAGATTTCAGTTGCACTTCTCTTTGCATCACTGACATATCCAAACTGCAATATTGGCAGGCTAAGCCTGAGACCATTTACTTGAAGGAGGTCATAGGAGGGATAAAAACTTCTGAGACAGTACATTTTGGATTAATCCAAGATTGACCTGTTTGAGTATTTTCTTTGCAGAAGTTGAAATGTACATTTTTATTCCACAGAATTTTCTTCACTGTATCCCGTTTTTTTGTGGAGAATGGGACAAGAAAACTATTGAGAAAGGAAGAAAAAGAAATTAATACAATGTTTTTTTCTTTCAGTTTGGTTAAGATTGGTGTAAATTATTTTCTCCTGCAATATTCATAGAAGTCTGCTCTGAGGATTTGTAATTATATACTCACTGTGAAACTATGTGTGGTTTTGATACCAAAAAAGAGAGATTCTAGCACATATTAATGTCCTCTAGATCCAGGTATCTTTTGCATTGCTCTATGTGTTAAATTTCTCCATGGTCACACACAAAACTGTGTAGGGTAACACAATTAATCTTTTTTTTTCCCCACCATTTTCTTCAAGTCTATAACTTTACCATTATTATTAACATAGTAAGATATGTGAGTAGAATATTAACTCCTTCATCCAAACGAATAGAGCAGAAAAAGTGCTGGAGTAAATGTTCCTATTTAGTTTTCTCTTTCATGAATTTTATGAAAATGGGTTCTCTGTATTTTTAATCTAGTCTAATGAGATTTACAGCTGTTGAAATTTGTAACAGTGACACAATGCCAACTGTGCAAGGGTTAGGCTGATAAAATTGTGAGATGACAAAATGATACCAACAATCTCCAAGTGAAGCTGAACTCACCTCAAGTTAAGAAGGTAAATCCTCAATTCTAAGCCTTCATTAGAATTTCTTGTTTCTTTTCAAAGCCACTGGTAGAGTAGGGATCAGACTCTTCTCCAAAGCAGAAAGAGATAGGAAGAAAAGAAATGGCCTTAGGATGTGACAGATGAAACTTGGATTAGATATTAGAACAAAAATCTTCATCTAAAGAACTACCAAGCATTGGAACAGACTGCCCAGAGAAGAGGTTGAATCACTATCCCTGGAGGTGATAAAAGGTCACCTGGAGGTGATAAAAGGTCTTTAAAACACCTGTAGACAGAGCAGTTGGGAACATTGTTTAGTGGGGAGTATGGCAGTCCTGGGTTAACAGTTGGACTAGGGGATCTGAGAGGTCTTTTCAAAATTAAATTATTCTATGCTTCCATAATTCTATGAATAACTGCCAAAATTTAATACATTTATATTACGTCTAACACAGAATTCTAAGAATCTTGGGATATCTGACTGTTTAATTGACTTTCATTTTTTAGTAGCTAGACCAAGCCTTTAGTCCAGCAAATCTAAATTGCTATTGCTTAGCCTTAAAGATTTGTATGCCAAGTTGTGTGATTCCTATCAAGCAATTAAGTCATGTAATGTTAGTTTCTTTTCTGACACTGAGGTCGGACTTCTGATTTGATACCCTCAAACCCACCAGGCTGAGTTACTGTGATAGTTAAAGTTTAATATTGAGAAATTTTTTTACTTGTTATTACAAATATTGAAATGACACAGTATTTTATAGTCAAAATAGGTATTCTATTTCTTATGCTTGTAGTATTCATGAATTTATAGTGGATAGCTATGATTTTCCAGAAAGGTCTCTAGATGGTATAACTATGTTTCTAATGAAAAATGTCTCTAACAATGAGAAACTTATGGTAAAATATAAGGCTGATACAGAAATGGTATTTCTTCCCAATACTTTTTGTGTCCATCATGTGCCCAGTGTGGCAGAAAATGTCTGTAACACAGAGCTCTGCAAGACATCAGAGGCAGAGACCTGTGACAAGAATTCTTTGCGGTCAGACCTGAGAGGGCAGACGTTGTGTCAGTCCTGATCCTTCTTTAGTCCTTAGGAGTCCTATCATCTTATTCTTCTCAGTGTCACAAATGTTACAGTTTGCCCTGTGTGCACAGAACTACAAGAGCTCCATAGCCATTAAACTCACAAGCCTTTTATTTCTCGAGCTACTAGTTACTACTCTGTGTTATGAAACTGTGGTTGTACTGTGGCAAGTTAAGAAAAAGAAGAACAGAATAAAAATGCTTGTTGCAGATAAAGCAGACCCATTGAAAGCACATTGAAAGCAAGAGGCAGGTAAACATGAGCTCAGAAATAGTACACCTCAGAACTCAGGCCTTGCAAACTCAATGCAAAGCTTGCAGGCTGCTCTTAGCAATGGCAGTGCTGTGGTATGGGGCTACAGGCTGCATTAAAAAATTCATTGCACTCACTCTCCAAATCATCGTCACCACTGCAAACAAACCTACACGGGATCATTTATTTATTTATTCATCTTAGCAAGAGGAGACAGGTCTTCATTATTATTAGTGATTCTTTTAAGGCATTATGGACTTATAACTGAAAAAGAACTTATCTTGGTGATCCCATGCATTAGAACTGCAAGCCAGTAGTGTGGCTATGTTCACATGATTTAGCCTCCTGATATCTCAGATTTCTGTCTTTCCAGTTGCTTTGAGTCCTTTTTTATTGAATTAAATGAGGACTATACTAAGCCTTAGGACAGGCTATCAGTCAGATTCATGTTTGATGTAGCTCTGCTCAACAATAATTATATAAGATTTCCCATTTGAGAATATCACCAAAAAATATCTCTATATATGAGCAAAAAGTTTCTTTTAAATGAAAGCTTATTAAATGATATAAACTAGGAACACTCTAGAATGGATTCGTAATTTGTAATACAGTTTCATTAATGACTTTATTTTGGTTTCTTCATATGTTTGAGAACAAATTCTCAACTGTTTTTAGCAATCTAACAAAAGAGATGCAATTGAGCTTGATTTCACAGAAGGTTTTTGGGTTTTTTTTCCTTAATTGGAGAAACAGCGTGGAATACTGATGGGTAGTCTGATATGCAGTCCGTGCTATATGGTAATCACAGAGCTAGAACCATCTCATTCTGAGGACTCTGTCTCACAAGAGAGGGAAATTATTACAAAAATGTACAAAGTATTTTTCAAAATTTATGTACTGATTGTGTTTCTGGCCAAAACTATTGTTGGGAAACGGTTCTTGGCAAAGACACCAGGGGAAAGGAATTTTATCTTCCTCACATTTTTTGTAAGAGTTTTCTGATATTTTCTACCTAAAAAACAATTAAAAATCCATAGGTGGACCAAGTATTAATGTTCTTTCACCCCAATTATACCTAACAAGGTATTTCAATTCCTTTGTGAATTTGTTTGCAGTGTTCTCTCAGTTCATTTGGTTTGTAGATGCTTTGCCAGATCTTCTGAATCTGACAGTTTGGCAATGCCCCCCTCAAACTGTAAATACACTGACTGTTGTTTTGCTAAACTCAGGTAGGTAGGATTTGGTACTGGACAGTCCAGGAAAGTATTCTATAGTGAAAACAAAGGCTCCTAAATAAAGGAAATCTCCAAATAAGCTATCAGAGCAGGATTTTTAGCCTCCATATTAAATTTCCTTTCATGTGTTTCGTTTGTATTAAGTGGCTACCTAGGGATATTCTTTACAATTAGTTGACATATTGTTTGGGTTCTTGTTGCTACCCTATATGTATAATGATCTGAATTCAGATGAAAGAAGTTTTATCCCCCAATACCTGAGAGACTGCAACCCCCCTCCAAGTTTGCCATTTAAATCCCAACTGTGTTGTTGCCTTTAACTGTGTAAGACAGCAAGACAGCACATTTTGTAGATTAAACCAATAAACTAGCAAACATAAAAGAAACAAATCTCATAATTGTGGATTTCAATTAAAGAAAGGAAGATCAAAGCAAACATTCTGCTTGAAATTGCACAGCTGCTATCTACACAAAATGAGGAAAAAAAATCCTTCTCCAGCTAGCCATAATTTTTGGGGTGGGAGAAGGAGGAGGGAGAACTCAAACCCTGCAGTAGAACAGATTGCTTATGCTTCTCACGTCCCAGTCAGTAATACAGAAATATTGAGTAATAAATTCCCTGCCTCTCCTGATCTGAGAAGCTCCCACCATCTGTGAAAGCCAATTTGTAACAGCTTTAGTATAAAGATTCAGTAAACAGACAATCACAAGCATTGTGCCAAACTGTACCAACATTGAAGAAAAAACATAAAGCCAAAGCATGAGTAACACCATGACCTTTGTATTGCAAAATTATCCAGCAACCAAAACACTTTTGACTGCAGAGATTTTTTTTCCTTCTTTTCCCTGTCAGCAAGGCGTGCTGGAGCCTGCACACAGCTCGGCTACATCTGTGGGCTGTGTACACAGGTCTTGTCCTAATGCGCTGAATTATTATTGATGGCTGGGGCAGTTCTGCTCTGCTGGTGAACCAATAATGTCAAGGCAGTACCTGCAAGATTAATTATAGGAGAGAATGGGCTCTGCTTTCCAGGGACTGAGACTTTAATAGAGACTGAGCATTAGTTTCAGGGGATTCAACAGACAGCTGAACAAATGCCTCAGACAATGTTATACATGCTAAATCCTGGCACTTACCTCTTAGCAGTACTGAAAGAAAACTTTCAACAATTGTGCTTAAACTGTGAAAAACCGAGGGCTCTATAAAGCAAATGCAAATGAAACAAACCCATACCAAGATTGCTGAAACAGGTTAGGCTCTACAAACCCATATTGCCCTTTGCAATCACCAAAGAGAAGGGAGACTGTAGCAAATTACCCTAGCATTAGCAGAAAAGGAAATGGCTTTTTGGTGACTGACAATTCTGTTTTTCAAAATACATACGACACATACACATGGAAATGTAAGTTGGATCAAAGACCAGAATATTTTATGCTGTTTCTTTTGCACCATTGCAGTGGAAATTTGTACTCCACTGGGCATTTTAGCTTTAGAGAACTGAGAATATGCAGTGGATGAAGCTGCAGCCATAGCAACAGCTACATAAATTTTCAGGCAATGGCAGGCACACAGTACACAATTTAAGCAGTATAGCTCCTACACTGGCCTCAAAAAAAAAAAAAAAAGGAAAAAAAAAGAAATACAAGGAAATTGGAAAAGAGGGTGTCAAATATGGCTTATTACCAAGTAATCATACCTTCCACTTTATCAAGAGCTGGGCTTCCTGCATTTTGCTTGTGTGATCAGAGAGACAGCTGAGAGCTTAACTGTATCTCTCTTTTACTTAAGCCCTCACAGATATTATTCCTCTTTATTGTTTTCATTATCTACTAGGCCTAATAGTTTTTGAAAACTCCTGGGAATTCCGAGGCCAAATTTTCAATGTATTGTTCAGCTGCCCACATCTTATGTCTCTTTATTGTTGTGCAATACTTTTGACAAAATAATCCCGAAATTAATGAGAGCCACAGGCTGATGTAGCTCACCACAGCAAAAGATAGGCTTATGAAATTAATCTCAAAAGGGAATGAAATAAGTTCAGACTTCACTGACTCTTCAGTTTCACAATTGCTAAGCACTTTATTCCTTCAAACTTGAAACACCAGCAGAACTATTAAGCAAATGCACTTGAGGCTGAAAGACCTACAGTAAAATGATACATTCAAGCTTTCATCTTCACTTTGTGTGCTTAGCTTCTGGGTGATTTCTTTCATAATGTCCTGTGAAATTCCACTGTCAAAATTTCATTGGCCACAGGTACATGGTGGGAGACCCTGAATAACTTTGCACATTTGAGATTATCCAGTAGTTTTGCAAGCCCAAAGAGCAGTTTAGAGGTTGACCAAAGGAACTCAAATCCTGCTCTAAAATGAAACAGCAAGGTTCCTAAAAGTTTTTTCTTCGTGCTGGAAAGAACAACAATTTTTGGAATAATGCTTTCAGAACTAAAAGATATAATTTAAGCGGGAACACACCAGTGTTTTTTCTTGGGTTTTTTTTGGATTTGTGTTTTGAATGAGTCCATGACAAAGCTTAGAGATGTTGTTCTAAAACAGACATAGCTTCACAAACCTTGCTGTTCTGACAATGAGGAGAATTCCAGCAAAATTATTTTGAAAAGAATGCAATCAATTTAAATAGTAAACTCATTTTCTTCCTCCTAAGTCCAATTAATTTTTCACCGAGAGCAGTTTCGTTCATATTAAATAAATAAAAGTACAAAATCTAAACCTAGCACCTGAGTGTAGGAAAGCATCTCCTGCTACAGTGTTCCCAGATGGGGCTTGTGAAGGAGTGAAGCTAACATAGCTTCTAGCAAAGTACCTGAGCTAAGAAAAAGAACTGGTATTTGTTTTGTCCCTGTATCTTTTCATGCTAACATTAATTTAAGCTGCTCAGAAGTCACACAAATGGTGCTCAGTTTCCTGTCATATGCCATAAAGAAGCAAAAGATATTAGAAGCCTGACTGACAGTAGGGTACATTACTATGTTTGTTACCCCCTGAAAACAAGACTAGTTAGCTAAAATGTCACATTATTCTCAACCATATTTGAATAAAGTCCAATGTTATGGCTTTAATCTGTCTTTATCCCACAGTGGTTTGTGAACATGTGAAAAAACATGACAAAACTATGTTACATGAGAGCATCATTCTATTTGATGTTCTATTTTGTCTTGTAGTCGAAGGTTCTGTTATTTTTTTTACTGATGGTCTGAATTTTGGGATGAAAGACATGCTGAACTCAAAAGCCTAGACATGGATATTTTTTTCTCCCAAACACTGAAAAGTTTTAAAATGGGAAATAAAAAGTCTTGAATGTTATAAAAACATTTTTAAAATTTTGTGTAGATACGTCAGAGGTATTTCAATTGAAATAAATTTATAGTCATTATAAAATGAAAGCTCATAGCAAGAGTGAAAAAGTTGCCTGAAAAAAGGTGGACTCAAACAGAAGATGGGTAGGCCAAGTCCAGAGTAAATCATAGGTAGGATAGGTTATTTTAAAACAAATAGGTCTCTTAACAATCTAATCTAATCACACAAATGGCAGAGTATATCACTGAATGCTGTTGGCGCGCAAAATCGTCTGAACTCAATAAGAAACAGATTTATGTCAAAACTTCAGAGAAAAACCTCTAAATATTTGTAATATGACTTTTGAAGTCACAGATTTCTTATAACTTTGGTGCAACTCTCTCTGGTCCAACCAATAGGATTGCTTCTGTCCCTCACACTTGAAAACAAGTGGTACGAATGTATCAGACACATCTTTGGTCAGGTGATAGGAAACAGTAGGATAAAGACTAAGTCTAGATACTTTCTTCTGTGTTCTGGAATGTATTTTGCAGGTGTTCTGACCTGATCAACTTCAGTTTGTACTGCAGTACAATGCATCATGCTAAAAATCATGCCCTGTCTGAGTTTTCAATTGTTCAAATGTTACCAAATCCCAAAACTGAGTTCAAAGGGCAAGCAGTCTTTGGACGACATTAGCCAAGGTGACTTATAAAGAGAAGCAGTAAAATGAGGGGAAATGGATTACAAAACAGAATTGTCATTTCTAAATGAGATGATTCATCAAACTTAGTTATTTAGTCAGTGGACACTATCACTCAGAAAAAGTAATATTCCACACTAGGCTTGAAGTAACTTTTAAGTGTTTAGTGAATCGTAGCTGTACCACTTTTGCCTCATATGAGTGTGCTTGCTGTGCTAGAGCACTGATACTGACACCCATGTTTTTTTATTGAGCTGCATGGAAAAGCTAATGAAGTGTTTTTAAAAGTGATTCCTACTTTTTCTGAGCACCAACTTAGTGAAGTACATCACGTTATTTGAATCAGTGATCAAGAGAGGCATATTTTCCCATGACAAAATCAATTTCTGGCAAAAAATGCAGTAGAAATTTACAGCACAAAAAAGCACTAGCAGAATAAAATAGCTTTTAATCTCCTCCCATTTTCTTCCCTTCAAAGGATAATCAAGAGTCTCAACAACACAACTGCCACATCAACTATGGAGATATGCCCTGGCTTTTCAGGGAATATTAATTTTTTAAATTAATTATAAGAACAAAATATTTATATTGTGTTTGTGAACTTCTAGGGAAAAAAAATCCAAACTCTGCATTTGTGTGCAATTTTCTTACGTGTGGCTGAGTGGTTTCACAGCTTTGTAACTGTATTCATACAGTTTACCTCATGAAAAATGAAAGGAATTCAAGATTTTTTGTATTTATACTTGCTGTAGTCAAGTGCCATAACTCAGGGAACGTTATTCTAGATAGGAAGCTATTAATCAAATAAAAGTGAAGCACCTACTTTCAGAAATGTGTGAGTAGTGCTCCACAGTCTCTGTTTGTGGCTCTTCATCATGGAGCCCAAAGACACCATTTTAGCCCAGATGGCTGTAAGGGATGGAAGGTGACTGCAGTCCTCCCTAAAATGGATGTTTGTAACACTGCATGACTGTGTGTGGCAAAGGAAGAGACAAGAATTGTTTTTCATCATCATACTTTTTTCCCAATAATTCTGGGGGTTTTTTTCTGAAGGTCACATACACAACATTGATGGGAGTCAGAGAGAGCCAACTAGTAAGGGTGCTCAGGAAACCAGGCTGTGTCTATCTATTATCAGAATCAGGAATGTGTTCACTTTCAGTGTTTTGAGCCAGGAAGAGAAATAGTACCTGAAGGAATACTTCTGGCTCTTCTACAAGACTGAATTAATTTTGTCATTATCCTTAGGGTGATAAAATTCAATTTTGCTTACCATACTTAAAAGCTTTGAGCTATCTGTGCTACCACCTCACCAGAAAGGAAGGATAATTATTTTTGTAGGAATGCCCTCCTGTGACACAGGCATCCTAGATTCTTCCCCTGTCTCTAGGCAAAGCTTCTCATGAAGTCATAAACAATTCAGCATGTTTACAGGTTTAGTAGTGACCTGTGTCTTGATCTGGATATGTCAAAATCCAGGAGATAAGAAGCACAACAAAGAACAATAAGACTAAGGCAAGAAAATCAGTATTTGATGCCATTTGAAGGGAAAATCTATTTGGGATAAACAATCAGAAATTATATTTTATTTCCTTTTAAAATAGAAACCTGTTTGTGAAAATATGAGACCTTCCATTTCATTTTCTGATTTAAAATAAGATACTTTTTATTGCAGTTTGAGTTAGTCTCATAGAAGTACAGTTGAATCTGAAACTGCCTACTCAAGAATTTCTTTTCTTTGCAGCATCCTGTTTCTAGGTCAAATGAGATAGAATTTTATGATTATATGAAAGATACTGTCTTCTAACTAGATTTTATTCAGAAATTCATGATCTGATTTATCTGAATTCTTCTTTCCGCAATTCACAAGCTCTTCTCATTGCAGGACAGACTGTGAGACTTCCTCCTCAAAAATTCTCTTTTCTTACATTTCCTTATTTCTGGAACAAATGAAATAAAAAACTCAATAGCTTTTTATTTTCTTGTCCAAGGAAATAAAATATTTTCTAGTTAGTATGTCACTGATCACACCAGCTTATCTCTTAATGAAGATTAGTGTGTATGTTTCATTAATTTCCCTCTTTAGAACAGTCAGTAAGCACAGGGAATCTGAGATTTTTAGGTAGCAAAGGGATTCAGTGCGTGGTAAAATAGACAATACATCAAACTCATATACCTAAATTGAAGAAATCATTCATAATACTTCTTAAAAAAAATATGGATCAAACTTATTTTCAATTAAAATGACAAAGCTGACAACATCAAGCCCATATAAAAGTAATGAAGTATGACTACTTTCAGTAGCAGAAGTGAATACCTTCTTGTGGTCTTAATATTATGTGCCTTGGTGTAATCATTAGGGAATAGATTCTTATCTAGCATAAACTGCCATAACTACATGAGGAAGTTACAACATGTTACACCATCTGAGAATCTACTTTGAATTTCATAATCATTTGCACCTAATTTCAGCTACTCTTGGGGTTTTTTTCCTAATATAAGGAGTTTTAGATAACTACTGAATAAAAGAAATTTCTTTTGGAGCTTTGCAAAGACAACCTTTGAAACTTACTATGATGTACAGAGTATAATCTACAAATCATGTCAACAGAGTTTATTTCCTTTGATTTCACACCATAGCTCTAGGCATCTGCCATAGCAGATAGAAGCAGCTTTTGATAGCTCACTAAAGCTATCATACCAGCAAATGACTTGAAAAAAGGGCTAACAGATTTTGTAAAAACAAAAATAGGGGAGGAAATTAATAGTAAAAGAGAAACTCAAAGCTGGCTTGTGCCAAAACAAAACATGTAGCTAGACCTGCCAGACTGCCTTCAGTAGTGAGGAGCTCATGAATGTAAGTTCCCCAGTACGCTTAATCTTGTCATGTGAAGTAGTGCACAGTGGCAGAGAATGCTAGAGCTGATTGTTAATTGGAATGATAAGACTGGTTTATCATTATCTTATTATCTTTCCAGAATATAAATTTGTTCTTACTACGTATAAGCTAGGTGTTTTCAAAAACCTCTAAATTCCGCTGGTATAATTGAAAATTATTTTGATTCACCTTAGGAAATGGGATTGTGTTTGATATCTTCTGTTAGATATCTGAATTTGATATACTGTCCATAGTATCAAGCTCTGAATTACCTCAATATTTAAAGAATCTAGTTCCACAACACTTCCTGATCTAAAGAGAGAATCATCTGAAAGGCACTCCTGCATGATATTTATAGTGCAACTCTTTCTGATCTACTGAAAAGTTAACCACAAAATCTGTCTGTTTTTAGAGAAATGTTATACTCTATGCTTCAGACTGTAAAAGATGGTAAGGACAAAAGGGAAAACCAAACTCCAATACATTAAAATGTTATTGTGAAAGAATGAATTAGACTTGGAATCTTCACCCTGCCTAGAAAGAGGGGAAGTGGGAATGGTAGGATGTTTCCTTGCACTGACTCATACCCACATATCTAGTAAAGGCTGAGCTGAACTGACACTGTCTGTCAGTGAGTTTGTTTACACTGTAGTTTTAGTTCTGCATTCCACCAAGCAGCAGAGAAACAGTTTGTTCAGTGTGCTTTGAAGTTAATGATGAGAACTAGATTATGTTCAAGAAACTTTCTCTCCAAACAAGTGTTTACATGAAGAAGAGTCATGATTTAGCTGGTCAGAAAAATTCCAATTGCCAAGGGACTTGCAGACCACCTTAATGTATCCTGAGCCCTAAACTCCATATATGCAAAAACCACTGCTTTGCAGCTGGCACTGACAGATGTGAAGGGACACAGGGTGGTCTGTTTCACAAGCTCTGCAAACTACAGTTAAAAAGCAAGCAGTTGTAAGTAGCTTGGCTCGAGCATCCTGACATGATTTTTTGTGGAGGGTGGGGGTGGAATGATTCTGAAGAGCTTCCCAGTACAGCTGTCACTCCTGTCAGTATTACTTGAGCCACCACTGTGATAACTTGAACTCCCACCACCACTGCATCATTCACTATGCTGTTTGATCCTAGGAAACCCTGTTGCTGTACTGTGACTTCAAAGCTGCTGCCATAGCTGCATGTGTGGAAAGTTATCATCTACTGTAAGTAATAAAAAAGTACAGAAAATTATTAGCCCTTCTGTAACAGACTAAGTTTCTATTTTTTATAAATACATCCTGCATCAATGTGCTTTTAAGTTCCTAAATCGGTATACAATTTGGTCCTGGTTTCCATCTCTGGGACTGGGTTTTCAGTTTGGTGTTCATTACTGAAAGTTTCATTTTTAGCATAATATTGGTCTATTTCTGGAGCCTTCAAGCTAGTACTCCCTGTCCATAAATTAACGACAAGATGCAAGACTAATGTCACCACTACCCAAACCCTAGTCATGTCTCTGAAACATCTTCTCATTAAGTCTTCAAAAGTAGAAAATATTTCTTGAAATGGACCCTTTAAAAAAAACCAAAAAACAAACCCAAGCCACAAACACTCACACACATCTGCCTAAAACCACAAAATAACAAATAAATAAAAAACTTTGTTCACACTGTACTTAAACATATGGGACTCCTTCCCTCATACAAGAGAGACTTTGGGTTGAGGTCAATGACATGATTTCTCTTAGATGCACTGGGAAATTGCAGCCCTGATTATTGCTCTGTAATATGATAGGCAAGTATGGCAAAATACTGAAATAAATACTTTTTCACATACTAGACATGCTCTTGCATGCTGGACATGAAATAATGATATGACTCATACACAAAATCTGGATTATCCTCTAGAGACAGATGCTGATCTCTTCTCTGTGGCGACCAGTGAGAGGACCCAAGGGAGTGGCCTAAAGCTGTTCCAGGGGAGCAGAAAAGTTCTTCACTGGAGCAGGCTCCCCAGGGAAGTGGTCACAGCAACAGCCTGACAGAGTTCAAGAAATGTTTGGAAAAATCTCTTGGGGTGGCCTGTGTAGAGCTGGGAGTTGGACTTGATGGTCCTTGCAGGTCCTATCCAACTCTGTGTATTCAGTTATTCTGCGATTCAACAATATATACTAGGACAGAAGTATTTAATTACTGATTCTTGATACATTGTTACTCTTAAATAAATTATATTTATGATTTAGTGTAGGGCTTTAATAAAAATGCAGATATAATACCTAAGATTTTTTTTTTTAATTTTGGAAGGCAAGTTACTTTTAAAAAAAAGAAAAAGAAGTGCACTCCAAGTAATTAAATTTTATTTGATCTCAGAGACTTTAACATTGTTCTAAGGCAAAATTTAAGAACCTTGTTTACATAAAATGTCTGAATATTTTAAAACATACTGTGAGGTCTAAACACCTTAGAAGTCCCTAGAAATGGTCAAATTATCAGCCAAGGAGGAAGCTTGATTTGATGATTCCTGGACCTGAGTCTGTGTTTCTATATAACTTCAAAGTGTTCTTCTGCAGTTCGAAATAAAAACAACCCATGATACTTTGGTATTTAGTATTAACACTAAATCAGGGAAATATTCCAATATTATCTAGTGAAGAGGAGGAGTCACTTCTAACATTCTTATGCATTTAGCAGTCTCTAATGTATTTCAAGGAAAGAAAGTCCTGTCAATAAAACTTAACTGTTTCCCTTATTCAAAGACTACTGAACTCAAAAAGGATTTTATGAGAAGCCAAAAAGATTTAAAAGTTTCCATTTCCCTTGAATTTCGTCTAGAAAGGGTGTGAAAACAATCCTGTTCTCCTTCAGGCTGGGTGGATAATCAGTTGCTATTTAGACCTTAAGATGTGCACAGATGAGAGTTCAAGGCTTCAGTGGAGATCAGTTAGGGAAATTGCACGTGAGCAGTCACAGCATCAGTGTGGCAGGCGAGTGTCAGCGAGGGACAGGTACTTTAGTCTTCCTTCTTATTAATCTGTGCTGCCATTCCAGACCAAAAGGAAAAAAATCATGATTTTCAGAGGCTTCTAGTTTAATCAGTTTTTTCCAAAATTGTGTGTGAGAGAGAAGATATTTCATCTCTCTTTTTCAAGAGTTATTTACAGCCTCGCCCTGAAATTAGTATCAATCCCTAAACATGCTCCCTTGTGCAGAACTCAGATGAACTATTTATCTCATCATATGTGATCTAGGCATCCTCTAATCTCTGAGTTTCCCTTAGTCTTAAACTTCCAGAGCCTGTTATCTGTTATTAGGGACCACTCTAACACTGATAAGCTCTTCTCCTCTTTCCTCAGTTGAATCTTAACTTTCCTCACAATTTAGGAAGATTAAATTGAAACATCAAGTAGGCTGCTTAAGAAGATGAAGCCATTATGACAAGGTGATTTCAGATCAAATTGGTGAAGTTCTCCATTAAAAAGTAATTAAAGAATGAACCTAGAATACTATTTATGCTGGAATGCACTTTCATCAATTCAGTTTTTATATGTGCAGTTGGAAAATTAAAAAAGTTATCATATGAAGTTTCTTGAGAGCTGTAAATTGCTTTCATGTTCAGCTAAGGAGAAAGCAATCTGATGAATCTAATACATTTCAAAATATACACCAAAGAATGAATGAGACCAAAACCTAACTAAACAGAACAATAATCCTGAAAGGTAAGCTTGAGACAGGTATTTATATATTCCCATTCAAAAGATGCCCACCAGTGCCCTTCATCTGACTCTTTTGAGGTCTGTTCTGTTGCGTTTAGGCTCTTTTCTTTACTTTTAGTTTTATCAGTAGTTCCCTTTTAGAACAAGGTTGCGTACTTCAGGAGAAGGAAGCATAGAAAAGATGAGTTCATCTTTTTCTTAGGACAGTAGCTCAATGGCTTAATGTTAAGCACCAGGAAACCATTCCCATCTAGCTAGGGAAATAAGATATGAGGTCTTCTATAGAGGATTCTAAAGAGGAACACTATCATCTTGTTGAGTTTTGATTTGTTGGCAAAGGTATATCTACAGCCTTAGGGTAACGGCCAAGTGACAGATGCAGGTCAGAAAGCAGTCAGTGTTTTGACCTGCCTTAGGAACAACTACCTACCCAGCAGTGTAGATGCAAAAAACTTAATCAGAATGCATACAAAAAGCCGAGCCATCTAGAACTATTAGTACTATTTTTCCTATGACACTTGCACGCAGTAAAAAACAAAAATGATCTAATAATACTCTACATTTTCAATGTCTTAAATGTCTTAAAATGACTTCATAGTTAAATAACTGTGAATAAACTTCCACAGCAGCTACTCTGAATAATTACGGAGTATGATGATCCTTAAATAAAGACTCCAACCTCTGCTTCCCTTAGACTTAAATCTCTTAATCTTTAATATAAATATCTTCTCCACTAAAAACACAGGAGCACTGCATCAGCAGTTGTCAGGGGAAATTGTAGCACCCAGAAAGCCAAACAAGTCATTCACTGAAGGGTAAGCCAATGAATTGGGCTGTGGCACTTAAACAGTGTTAAAATTAGCAGAGCCAGAAGTGTGTCTGTATACTTTTGTTAGATGATACTACAAGTCACAGTATGTAAAAAGCTGACAAAGGGAGAAAAGATGAAAGTAAAAAGCTAGGATATAACTAATGATAATAAAACTCTTGGCAAGTCAAATTACTGAGAGTCTCATATCAAAAGCAACTTCGACAATAATGGGATTCCAGAGTCCATAAAATTAGTCATGATTCAAAGATAAAAACATCAACAATTTGCATAAAAGCTTTCCTTGAAAGATTTAGCACTGTGTACAAAATGAAGAGAAAAAGCACTACCATAACAGCAACACTTTAATATAGGTATCCATTATCTAATGCTTATATAATGGAAGCCAAATTGAGCTCATTATTATCAGTGCTATTATGCTGAATACTAAATTAACTCATCATAGAAACACACTTGCTTAAAAAACTATTACCACAACATCAGTGACAAGGAAAAAAAATTGCATGCAAACTTCCTGAGATGACTAATTTGATTTCAGTGTTAACTTCTAATGCATTATTAATCAATAGTTCATTATACTTTAGGATAACATTTAGTTTATTTGTGGTTTATTTGTATACATTTCATTTCTGTAATCTTTTACTGTATTGCACTTTATTCCTATGTAAACAATGCTGGTTGCTCTGATACAGATTTACAGTAAATGCAAGTATGATAGATTTCTGTGTAATTCGAATTTGTTCTGTTTTCCAAAACCAGGAGAGGTACAAAAAGGGAGATGCAATTCAATGTAAACAATAAGTTGAAGCTACAAGAAAAGACTGAAAATTTTACATTTTTAAATGGCTTTCATAAATTTATTGTTAAAAGATATACAAAAATGGTAGAATAGGAGATGTTTTAATGTAATAGAGTCATGAATATGAAGCTCCAAGGTTACTTGGAGTCTAAAAGTCTTGTGAATTTTTTTTTTGTATCAAAATAAAATGCAATATTTATGTGATGGAACATTAATACTCCTTCTTTCAGGACTAAATAAACCATGACTTGTATTAAAAGTGGTGTTTCAGAGTAATTTCAAAACTCCAATATGATTTTGTGGTAATAGAGTTAATGAGCAACAGAATAAAGGAAGTTATGGTTCCTGGAAGGCAGAAGTCCTCTTACCTTTATGACCATTTTAGCACTTAAAAAAGTTACTAAAGAGCTCCTTTTACCCAGTGTTTCAGGAAAAAGAAAAAAAAAGAGTATTATTTTTATTTACTTTTCTTTAATATTTTCATTTGTATTCACATTACAAATTCAACTATAAAAATCATATAGTGTAAAAGTTAGTTGAAAATTAGAAGTGAATTGAAAAATATTTTCAAAGATAATTTCAAAATATTGAAGTCATTCTTCTAAAATGAGTTTTGTAACAAATATTTTGGAAACAAAATTGAAAACTAGTTCTCCTGTCATGAAGATATTTGGTATGATATAATCTTTCTCTGATGACATCCTATTTACAAAGGAAGTTCAGTAATCATTTTGCTTCCTAGTAATACTGAGAGAGTACAGGAAAGCTTTACAAAGGCTGAGGCTGGCTGCAAAAGGAAAGTAAAGAGATAATTCTGAGGAAATTTTATTTCCCTGTTATTAAATGGTGCAGTGTCATTAACTTATAGGATGATTCACACAATGGTAATTCATTTCATCCTTGTATTGAAGGCTTGAGATATTCTCAAAAGTAAATGAGCCAAATAAAGAATTGCTATGTGATAATATGTATACAGATTTTGAAGAAATTTCTTCATAAGTTTTTCAATTTTCAGTGTCATCTTTCTTTTTGTGCAGTGGTCCTTTGTGATGAGAGAACTCTTCAAATCTGAGAGGCTGTTTCCATGGGGTAATTAAATAATATGTATACAAATCCTCTTATATTCTTTACAGTGGCATAGGCATAATTTTCATATGGTACACACATGGGCAGAAATTCCAAAACCTTAAACCAAAAAACTTTTCATTTAATGGAAAACTTGGAAAAAGATCTTCTCAGGTAAACTTGAAAACCATTTTAAATACTCAAATATTTATTTTAGTGATACAAACAAAAAACCAGAAGCATGCTGACCAGATGAAATATTTTATTTCATTCTCTGTTTACTTTTTCTGTTTGCTTAACTTTTTTTTTTTGAGAGGAAATATTCAACAAAAAGGCTTTATGAAAGGAAAAAAACCAAACTATTAGGGAAATATTTTGAAGGTATTGAAATGTGAATAGCTTCAATTAAAATTCAACAAAAAAAATAAGACTGCCAATGTGTAAAGTTTAAAGATTGAATTCACTAAAATAGCGATTGTCTTATTTACACATTTCTAATAAGCAAAATAGCTATATATTTATTTTTCTTAAGAGACTTTGATTCTTCTTTTTCTTCCCACTTGTTTGGGTAACAATGGAGGGATTATCAAAAGAGGTAAAATGTTATGTTTTGTGAGTTTTGGTTTCTTATCTCTTAATGAAAAAAATCATCTTCTTTTAAAACCAAAGCATAAAGTCATAGTTACAGCACAGTAGTCTTCATTGTTAAACCTTTCCTTGATTTTCTGCACTAGAACAAGGAAGACCTGGCCAAAATCTCAACATTTTCATGGCACCTTTAAGGCCCTATTCCAGTAGTTTGCCAATATGGCAAGTACAACTTACATCAATATTTTGAATGGAAGATGCTATTTCTATATGGTTACTACTGGCTGGAATATTACTGAGACATTACTGAAACAAATTTTTGAAGCATTGTTTTTCCAGTCAAAAAGATCCTCTTGCAACAGCTACATTTATGTGTAGGGAAGAGTTGCAGTTTAAAACAGGTTGAAAGAATAGTGTCATGTATCTAGATAATTTGTTACATGATCTCTATTTTGCAGCCAAGATACACAGTTAAAAGCATAAAAGATTGTTGGATTTGGCCTATGTATCCAGCCTTTCCAGGTCCCTTTGCAGAGCTCTCCTAAGTGACAGGGAATTTTCAATACTTGATCTTAAATTGGATTCCACTTTTCTTAACTTGTCCAAAGGGTACAGTCACAAACCTAGTAAATGAGAGACAGAGATAAACCCTTCCAGAGAGTATTTCATCAGTATGAGAAAGCTATTAAGCTTTTAGATAGTGTCCAAAGGAGGGCAGTGAAGATGGTGAAGAGCCTCGAGGGGAAGCTGTAAGCGAAGCAGCTGAGGTCGCTTGGTCTGCTCAGCCTGGAGGAGACTGAGGGGAGAGCTCAGTGCAGTTACAGCTTCCTCATGAGGGGAAGAGGAGGGGCAGGCACTGATCTCTTCTCTGGGGTCACCGGGACAGAACCTGAGGAATGGCCTGAACCTGTGCCAGAATAGGTTTAGGTTGGATATTCGAAAAAGGTTCTTCACCCAGAGGGTGGCTGGGCACTGGAACAGGCTCCCCAGGGAAGGAGTCAGCAGCAGCCTGACAGAGCTCCAGAAGCATTTGGATAACGCTTTGCAGGTACATGATGTGGCTCTTGGGGATGCTGCTGTGAAAAGCCAGGAGTTGGACATGATGATCCTTGTGTGTACCTTCCAACTCAGCTTATTCTGTGATTCTGTCATCATGTTTATCTTTCATGCCTTTAATAGGTGAAGATAAATTGCTATTTGAAGGGTTTTCTATTTCACCAGACCACTAGTTGACTTAATTTCTCATTTCTGATCAGATAGATCCCATCTCTGATTTTGGAATCTAAGATGTATTATTTTCAAGTATTTTAATTGATTAAATTAATTTTCTGAATATGAGTTTTTATATTTGTACCCAAACCTACGACCACTGCAATCTATAAAGTGTCCTGGCTAAAATCATTATAGTAACCTCCACTCCCTATATTTAGTTAGGATGGTCATTGATCACATGTTGATCTTTTTTGTCCTCCCACATTCTATATAGCTACAACGGTTCAGAAACAACCTCACATTTTTTTTAATGTTAAACCAACCACCAGATGGCGACCTTACAATTGCGTAAATAAAATGCAAACCAAATTGAATGTGGATTGATTTGGTCGAGCTTATATTTAGTGGGTATTATTATTTTTTTTTAAATAAAACAAAAACCAGGACCTCAACTGTGCATCAACTGTCTCCAGGTATTTTAATTGGCTGCAGGTTTTATTAGAGTCTATTCTTCATAGTGAATTTTTAGAGAATTTTGTTAAACTGAATTCCTTAAATTCTTCACTTTTCCTTTCTCCAGGGTAATACATTTTAGTTGTCTACTTATTATTAAATCTCTAATTACTGAAACACAAAACCTTAGCATGGGGACTCCCACAGAGTATGCAGTGCTGCATTTTTCAATGAAATTATGGTCAGCATGTCATTGCTTCCCATTTTGTATAGCAGCAAAGCCTTTTTAAAGACTTTTCAGTTTGCATAGCCAGGCTCACAAATTGATCTGTCTGTCAAACTGATGCAGGTGCCAGACTGATGTGAGTGCCAGACACATACTAAGAGCCTTTTCCAAAGTCTGAAGCCTCAGCTGGTAGGCTTTCTACTGCTTAGACTAAGCTTTGGGCCAATCCCCTTTTTTTCTCCTTCAGCCTCTGTCTGATATATATCTAGGATAGATCTGATGTAGAAAGCAATTTCCTGTTAAAACTATGTCCACAGAATACGCTATTCTCCATCAATTTAAAATGGCAAAGTCAGGTATTTAAAAATAATTTTTGCCAATATATTCTTTCGCCCTGAAAAGCAGTGTTGGATTGTTCGATATTTGATCATGTTAATTGAAAAGAATAAAATGAGTAGGAGTTTGCAGACCAGACAGACCAACTATGATATTCAAGAAGATAGTAGAACAAATTGGTAAACAATCAATTTTTAAAAGCCTAGAGGAAAACATGTGATTTTGGAGAAATAGCCAACATGGATTTGTCAAAAAGAAATCAGGTCAAACCAGCCAAATTTCCTTTCCTGAAAGGCTAACCTCTCTAGATGAGGCAGAAGACAAAAGAGGTGGGAAATTTTGATGCTGGAATGAAAAGTTCCACTTAGCATTTATGCCAACAAAAGCTGGGATGAAATTACCATATAGGTACAAAACCTGTTAAAAATCATACTCAGAGATTAATTAGAGTTCATGGTCTCACCAGATAGTCTATGTTGAAGTGTGTCAGCACTTTCATCACTGGCTTGTATGATGAAAAAAACCATAATTACCTCCGTTGGTTAGAGCATGATGCTACTAACTCCAAGATTGTGGATTCAACGTGGGCCACTCATTTAAGAGCTGTACTTGATGATCCTTGTGGGTCCCCTCCCACTCAGACTTTTCTGTGGTTCACAGTGATTCTGTGAAAAGTTCACCTGGGCTACTGACACTCAGGATGGGAGAGCTGACACACTACTAAGAGGAGGACTGGAATTCAGAGTAATCTTAGTAGATCAGAGAAATCACATAAAATCAACAAAATGGAGTTCAGTCAGAGGATAACAAAGCATTGCTCTTAGAAAAAGGAAAGCAGATGCATTTAAGTTGCATAAAAGATGGGAAATAAGTAGCTGGAAATGGGAAATTATTCTGGAAGGATAAATTACTTCTGCAACACATTTAGGGAGACTCACTCACTGTGGGGCAATGGAACTGATACATACAAATCATTATTTTGCTTTATTTGACAGTGATAAGTTTTCACAGAGTGTTTCAACCACCTTTGACAGTAATACTTTTGGGTACAGAATAACTGGGGTCAGTCCTGAGGAAAATAATTGTGAGGACAAGTTATTTATAAAATATGACTGACAGAAAGGTTGAAATAACTGATTTTTTGGGTTGCAGAAGACTTCAGAGACATAAAAGTTCTTCAGTAACAAATAAAAAGTTTCTGTAAAGACAACAGTACTTTCTATGCCACTAGATAGGGCAAGAAACAAAGATCTTAGTTTGCAGAAAGGTTTTCTCACTATAAGGGTAGTTAAATGTACCAACCAGTTAATGAGCAGGCTTGTAAAGTCTTTTCTTGGAAGTATATAAAACCAAATTCAATAAACCTACCAGGGAGAGGTTATTCAAAGAAGCCTTAAGAGAAAAAATAATGGATGGGTTTATTCAAACTTTTGAAAAAGTTAAATAGCTATTTCTACCACTGTATTCATCAGTTGTAAAATCCTTAGAGAAGATCATCCAACACTCTCTTTAAATGGTTCCATTCCCTATTGTTTTAATGAAATTCAGTTAAGGTGCAGTGCTCTCTTTCAAAATTCTGATTGTTTCCAGAGAGAAAAGGCAGTGGACATCTTTCTTAAGAACAAATTGAAAACAATGGGGGGCAGATAACCATTTCACCATAATCACCTAGAAGCTGGCAAGAAGCTGTGAAAGAACACAGTACTGTGTGGAATATTTTGCAGTATTCATCAGTCCTGTGAAAGGACCAACTTCAGGAATGAGATTATGAGAGGAAAAATTCTTTTATCCTACGTGACATGAAGACAGGTTGTACCAACGAATCCTACAAAAGAGTTTCAACCAAGGAACATGGAAATCTTTACCTTTCTTTCATTCTAAGGATAATTGAAGATGAAGGAACAGTATTATCTCAGCCGAAGTAATTTATGTAAAATTTTTTAAATTTATCCATGAAAGCTTATTTTCCAGTTTTCAGAAAAAATGAAGAATATAGCTTTGTTACAAAAGAAGATCATTAAATGTTTACTTTGCCTCTAAAATTCTTTACTCTGGAACAGCAAGCAGTAGTGCCACAGCAAGTATTAATATAGTAGTATCTGTAACAGAGGAAAAAATATTTTTTGATTGTACCTTCCAGTGAAGTCAAGATGGAAAAAAAAATAACCTAGAATAATGAAAAAAATATCAAGAATATGTAGAAAGAGAAATGGTATAGATAACAATTTTATATTTTCATTGTGGGCCACACTGTAGGAGAGAGACTTGCCCAGTCTTGACATTTTAAATTCATAGCACTTCAAGTCCATTTTGTGATGACAAAGAGTGAAAACAATATAATGCTGCATAGGTCATAACTGAATCAGTTACTTCATTATGAGTAATGTTGTATCAAACTGGCAAACCTGATATAGAATGAAGATTACAGAGTAAGCAATGCGGTGAAATATCTTTCACATACCCTTACTGTCCTTCAACCGTATGTGCACATCTTGATCATGTCCAAGGGAAGCCACTAAAGAGCAAGCAGGGCTCTTATTTCCTCTTGAAAAATTTCCTCATTTCCTCTTGCCTATTTTTTGCTATAACTTTTTAATACATTTATTATTAAAGAAAAAATAATCATAAATTTTTAAATGCATCAAATTGTTGAGCATTAAAATCACAGACATAACTTTGATTTTTTTACTTCTTACATTCTTAGGAAGGCAAACACAGAGAAGTATCATGAAGTCCCAGACAGCCACTAGCTGACTCCCCCACCAACAGGACTGGGGAGAGAACTGGAATGTTGAGATAAAGACAGTTTAATAGGGAAAGTAGAAGACATGCACACAAGCAAAGCAAAACAAAGAATTCATTCACTACTTCCCATAGACAGGCAGGTCATCAGTCATCTCCAATACAACAGGTCTCCATCTTGGATAATTGTTACTTGGGAAAACAAATTCCATATTTCCAAACATCCCTCCACCTCTTCCTCCTTTTCCCCAGTTTATGCACAGAGCATAATGTCATATAATCTGGAATGTCCCTTTGATCATTTGGGGTCACCTGTCCTGGCTGAGTTTCCTCCCAACCTCCCATGCACCCCCAGCTTCCTCCCCAGTCTGGCAGTACAAATAACAGAAAGGGCCTTGGATCTGTGTAAGCCCTGATCAGCAGTAACAAAAACATCTATATTATTATCACTGTGTCCAATGCAAATCCAAACCCAGCCCCATGCTAGTCACTGTGAAGAAAATTACCCTATCCCAACCAAACTAGTGCAAGTGGGTATCAGTGGAGGAATTCAAAAGCCATAGGCTGAAAACTTCATATTAATTTGGAAAAAGACTATACTATGTGAATGTCCTATTGCATATGTTTTGGTTTTGAAACATTCACTACTTACTAATTTTACACACTTTATGTTACATCCATATAGCTGGTAATTTTCAGTTATGACTAATAAGTACAAGACTCAAAAGATTATCTGCAATTTTATAAGGAGACCTTTTTTCCCAATAATTTTACCCTCTGCAGCAGTGTTATGGAAAGAGAGGTAGACTGAGGCTACCAGCCCTTCCCGAACCAATGATCCCAGAATCTCTGGAGGAATTTGTGAATTTGAAGGTAAACTTTCTGTCTTTTAGAGAGAATATAGAATCTTTAAACAGTTGAATAGATTTTCCTCCATGCATTGAGTAACACTAAATCTTTTTAGATCTATTTCAGCTTCATTGTTCCCCTGCCATTTGAATTGCTGGCCCAGAAACATATAATTCAAACAGAATTCAACTGAGAAGTGCACTATAAATAATATTCTCACCATACAGAAAAGTGAGTATTATATAACTAATATTTTAACCAAACTAGAAGAGCTCTGACTGTGCACTAACTCCTATTTTGTTCTGCAGTGTTAACACTGGGGATTATAGTTAGATTGCAGCTGGAAGGAATGGAATCTGCAACTTCCAGATTTCTATTCCAAATAGAAAAGGTTTGCTATTTAGTTTGACCATTGCTAACACATACATTTGAAAAAAAATTAGTAGCAAAAAATACAAACATGGTAATTTGAAGTCTGGTTTAAATCTTAATATTTTTCTTTCCTACAATTATAAAATAAAATTTTTCATTCCAGTGGATTTGTCAAATGCCCAATTAAGGGCATTTTGTGAGAAAACAGAAACATCTCATGTACTGTATCATAAAAAGGAAAGAGTATTAAGTGGTTTTCTTTGATAAACTCTTAGGCCAAACTGTGCTTCTAATCTGGTCACCTAGAGGCATTTCAGAGCTGTGTGAAGCACTTCTCATTCTGAAAGTAGATGATTTTTCTGACAGGCAGATAATGCAAAATTGGACTATGTCATAAGAGGACGGAAGCTTGAATTGACTTGCTCAGCACCTATGCATTATCCAGTATAGTCAGAATATAATTATAAAAACATGGTAGGAATTATCACATTGAAAATTCAAAGAAACAAGCACATATTTTAAAAAGTCTAGAGCTTCTCCTCTGTAGTTGCTCTAATCTTACTTTTGTTAATTTCAGTCTTTTAAATGATGATTACTACCTTTAAATTTTTTTAATGTATTTTGAATACTGATAATTTTAATTTGAGATATTTGGACAGCTTGAGAATCTTCTGATGAAACTGAGATATAATCCTCACTGAGTTATATTGTCCTCCTCCCCAGAACCCTTCCCCAGACAAATTTGTTTTGTTTTGGTTTTGCTTTGTGTTGAGTGCAGAACACAATGAGAAATTGATTGTTATACTCCTGGCTACTGCTATCCCATGGGTTTTTAAAGTTGTAACTGTAATATACTGTCCCTTTTTTCAGAAGAAGGCACTATAGGTGACTTGCTTTCATCTGTGAATGTTTGTCTATCCATCTTTTTCTTTTTTTTCTGGTTAAAACTACCTCCAGCTAATGTGTCATTCAGGATTCTGGGTGCCCACCACCCAGGTTTTGTGTCGGTTCCTTTTTATAGATAAGCTTTTCCTGCCCTGAATGGAAGTTTCTCTCATGCTGTAGAAATTAGTCATCATGTAGAGTTTGTTCTTCTAGACCTTTCTGAAAGTGGGCTGGAGGGCTTCAGGAGGCTTTGGTGAGCTTCTACCCCACTCCAGATTGACCTCTGGTTGATAGTATAGGCTCAGTTCTCAACCTCATTACTGCTTGCCCTGTGCTGCCTGGTGCTTATTCCCAGAAGCCAGAACAAGGACTTTTGTCCCCAAAAAGACTCCCCTGCCTCCATGTGGCCTCCTTCTCCAGGCACAGCTTGTCCTTTTGTCCCAGCCTGTTCTTAGCAGCAGTCCTTGGTTATTTGCCACAGGTGTTTGAGACTTACATATTAGCCCCTTATCTTCTGGGCTTCTACATCTGGACAAACCAAATATTTTTGGTATCGTAGCTAAACTGAAAGAGATTAATTTGTGTAGGCCGAAGAAAGAAACATCACTTTGGGTTTTTTTAATGTACAGATTGTGAGATTCTATTACTTTTTAATCTTGTAAACTTTAAATTTCTTTTTGACATAGTTATTCTACTTGTTACCATATTAGTTATTCTCTTAGTCAGAAAAAGTAATGTCAGTGAAAGCAAGGACTGTTGCCCTACTTAATTACAATAAACTATAGTCAAGATTTTATATATCTAATATCACAAAGTGGAATGAAAAGGGAAATATTTGTTAAAACAAAAATGTTTACAGTATTGGGAACTTTCTCTTTCTTTTAGCATAAATATATTCTGAAGTATGCTGTACTCTCCCGATTACCTAAGTTTTCCAGCATTTTTAAATTCTAGGCCACAAAGGTAATCCTTTTATTATTGTGATATGCAATTAATCTCTAATGTTACTTGGACTGCATATTTTTCTGCATTTCATATTAACCAAATTATTTTTACTCATTAATTACTTGCTAATTATTTTAATTCTAAGGAAAGGATACTATTTATTGAATAAGGTGTAATACTTTGTAAAAAACATCAGAAAGTCCAGCCCTCAATTTTTCAGTAAAGCACTGTTGCTGTCCTTGTCTAGATGCCTTTAAAATATCCATGCAACACTGGTTCAAAATTGCCCTTCAGGGTGATTATCATAACTGTAATTTTGTAATAAGTCATAGTCTTAAAATAGGCAGGATTGCAAGATGGGTTCAAAATGAGCAAATATCACAAATCTAATTCCTGGATTCTCCTGGCTATGCTATTTAGTAGTGATTCCAGATAGTTTGTACTTTACAGCAAACACTTTCTATTAAGAAATTTGTCACTTCATTTGATTATACTATTGTTGCTCAAGTTGAATGAAGCCCATGGTCCAGGGAAAGTCCACTTAAATAATTTAAACTTTTCAATTAAAAGAAATATTTTGTGTTAAAAACTGTGTATAGAGATTAAAAATGGACATTAGTGTGAATAAAAAATGTTTCATTTACAAAGCCTAAAACAGAATTTCATACTTATGAAAGGTATTAGGAATCTGCCCTAAGTGACACTATCCATCAACAGTTGGGTGATACAGGTGTGAAATATTCTCAATTTACTGTTCACATAAACTCCTCCACAATCTCATTCCTAGATAATGGAAATGAACTGAAATTTTGTTAATGTAAGCATGAGAGGATATTTCTGTACCATAGTTCTTCTTACAGTTAAGTTCTTAGTTCAGATTTTGTGCTACCTTCTATGCCATGTTTTTTTCATTTTGTACCTGTTGAAAACAAACTATCCATCCTTGAAGGAAACAAATCTCTCAAGCCTACAGGGATAGCAGCATAGTTCTACTATACAGTTCTACTATAAATCAAGTTTTTCCACCAAGAACTAACTCCTGAAAAAAGTGCAAATTGCTATTCCTTGAAAAAAAAAAAAAAGAAAACTGCCCCTATAATATGCAGCATTCTGTATGGGAAATGTCATTAAATACAATATCCAGTGTTAAACCAAATGAGTCTGATAGTCCCCCACTTAATCAGTTACTTATGAAATTAGAATTCTTGTTGCAGAAGCCTTACCCATGAAATACAGAGGTTCTGGTGTTGTATACAAATTGAGAAATCTCCAGAGTTTTTGATACTCATTTAACACCTAATTTGTATGAAACTGAAAGGTCATAAGCTCCCAGCTTCTCATGAGCACAGTGAAGTACACAAGAAGGGGTCATTTTCATTGAATACAGAAGTGAGTTTACCTCAAAAATATTTTACATTTATGAATTCCATGTGGTTTTGTTCCAAGTTTGGGTATTATATGCCTGATATTTTGAAGTAACTTCCTTACAATTTAGGTCAACTTTATTTTTATTTCTTATACTTAACTTTATATTACATTTCTGCAAACTCAAAGAACTAGCTATTATTTCAATGAATAAAATGCTTCATAATCAAGACATTCTGTTTCGAATGTAACAGTAGTTAGGGCTCTTTATTTCACAATTTCCACTATTACCTTTGTTGTCAATAGCAGTTACCTGTATAAAGAGCAATATTGTATCATTTGATACAAATAATCATGAAATAATTATAACCATAATAACTGATGAAAATGAGTTATTTTCTGTCTAAAGGTAAATGAAAGTCCTATAATTTCAGCTGAATTAATGAACTAATAAGTAAAGTATGAAGGAGCTGTCTCCCAAAAATATATGAAAAGAAAAAAAGAATAATTCGTAAATCATGTATTTCTGATTAAATCATTGAAAATAACTGAAAGCCATAAAATAAGAAGGTGAAAAATTCAAGCTGTTCATGACAGTACTAGATCTAACAAATGAGATACAAGAATTTAGTAGAAAGATCCACAGAAATCCACAGAATTTCTTGAGTAGCTCTTTTTAATTTTAGCCTCAGTGGTTTCCTCTATGATAGCTTTTCATACAGTGCTTTGTAATATAATGACTGCTGTTGATAAAGTAACCAACTTACATAATTAAAGAAGCATGCAAAGCATGAAATTTTTAATACATTCTGTAAACAAACATATCCTGTGAGAGTGACAAGTAGTCATTGACTTATGCAGATTTGAATCATTCTCTGCTGAGAAGGAAGTTGTTCCAAGGATCCTGAGAGAACGAAATTGTACCAAGGCAGACATCAGAAATAATTGTTTTTATTTAAATTCCTAGATTTTTCATGGTATAGCTAAGAAAGTTTTCTTGAACTGAAGCAATCAAATTAATCTGTGCTTTAGAAGTATTAAATCTTTAATAAAATACAGAAATTTTTGCAAGCAGAACTGACTGGGAACCTGAAAGCCCAAAATTTGTTACTCTTCTGTTTTTACTCTTACTTTAGCGTTATGAAGATAGTTAATACAATCAGTGTAAGATTTGATGTTTTGCTGTTTTGCCTGTTTATGTGAGGGATCCAGAGAAAGAATTAGTAAATCCTTGATCCTACATTTTTTTGTGGGTATTTAGTCATAATATTAGTTTAATGGTTGAACTCAATGATCTTAGAGGATTTTTGACAAAAAATACTGAGACTCAATTATTTCTGTTAAACTTGTTTTACTTTTTCATTTATTTATAAGATTAAGATCTCTAAAGAATAGAAGTGAATGTTCTTGGTCAACATGACCATTTTTGCTACCTAAATTTTTGAGAAATATTTGCAAAGAAAAAATATGCACATCCTTTCTATGCAAAAGTATTAAGGGTTCCCATAACCCATTCTCTGAGAAGTCATAGATGTTTCACTCCGTCATCACCCAATCAAAGCTTATTCTTTTCAATTGTGTATCTTTATGTACTCTGACATCGCAACTACAGTTTCCTATTGCAGAAATACCAAATATTCCAGTGTACAAATAATGATCTCTCTTTGTTGCCTGGTTTAAAGAAACAATTTAATTTTAAAAAATTCATGAAAATGCTGTACCTAAGCATCCAACATACATGTTCTCAGTTATCCCCTTGGGGATATCCACTGAGTATAAAACAAGCTTTAAAAAACTAATCATAGAATTATGTAATTTTCAGAATACCCATCTTCTGAAGGTGAAGGAGTTCTTCAGATTAAATGTATTTGTATATTCTTACTCTGTACTTTTTTCTTTTTATACACCTACAAATCATTGATGCATAAGCATCTGAGAGACCAGTCACTCTTACTTTCAGGTTTATGTTGAACAAATGTCAGTGGGTGACAACCTAAGTTTTACTGGTGCCATAATGTAATTGACCAGTACTGTAAATTGCTGAAATTCCAATAGCCTCTGTGGTGGGCACTTTATCATTCTGACACATTTTCCTCCAACACATGGGGACCAGTAGTGGTACGTCCAAACCTATTTTTCACTGTAAGCCACTAAACTACTGACCAGTAAAAACCTGACCTAAACATTTAATATCCAATAAGAATTAATGAACCAGGGGAGCCATACGTTTACTACATGGCTTGTTGGGACAGCCATTTTAGCAGTTGCAGAGTTCACATAAAACCACTCAAACAGCAATTTTTTCCCAATGAAAATTTTTAGGTGAGACTTTTTCACAGGGAAAGCTGTAGTGTATATCTGCATGTTAATATATCTACATATAGGTATATATTCTGCTCAAAAAGGGCATCTACTGAAACTCTGGAATTAGTATGGCTCTGAAAATATCTTTTTGATGAAGTCATAAGGATATGTTAGGAGAAATGAAGTAATCAATGTTTAATATAAGAATGCCTGTGTAATTGTCAGGGATTATGTCTATAGGCCAGATAAACAAGGAAATTTCAACCTGCCTGTAGCTCCTTAATATTGTCTAATGCAATTCAGTAAGGCCATTGTCTTATTTAAAATAACAAGAGACCAGTTTAGTGAGCTATATTGGCATGGTGCATGGAATCTTTCTCTAAAAGTCTAACTGTAGTGATTGGGAAAACATAGCTATTATAATATTGTAGAAATAATCTGTCAATAAAATTGAACTTCAGCATGTGAAATGTGTACATCACGTAATCATTGTGTACATAAACTTGCAAATGAGCAAGTGCAAATAAAACAGTTGAAATACCAACAAAAACACTCACGTAAAGACTAGTGATTAAAACTCCACTTATCTGCACCCTAGCATTAGTTAATGATTACTCAGTTCCACTCTACTTATGCACCTAAAGTACTCTATAAAAGACTACTAAAGTACCTCCATATTGTACATCTAAAGTACTTAAAGTAAATTAGAAATAACTTAATAAAGTTTTAGAATTAGCTAAGCTTTAAGAATTCAAAGAATTCAAATTTCAATCTTTTCCCTTTTTTCAGTACCCAGAAGTGTAACATTGTTAGTTCTCCATATTTTTAAAACTGGATATACATTAGCAAGCAGTATGATGCAACAAATTCTTTTACTCTCAGGTGAGAAGGGTACTTTGGTGCATGAACTGCAGAATGGTTGGGCAGAAGCAAGATAATTGACAGTCAAACTATCATGATCACAGCTTGTCCCTGCGATGGCTCTAAGCTGCTTCAGAAACAGAATGTTACATTGTCATAAAACTTTCACTTGACCAGATTTATGTGTCTACATCAAAATGAAGCTGTGAAAGCACCAGAGAAAATATCAGATTTGTAGGGAATCATCTTAATAGTTCATTATAAATTATTTGTTTAACATCTTCTATGAAACTGCTTTAAGACCCTTGAAATTTTTTTGCAAAGAGAAGATACCTTCAGCATATATGAGCTTACAGAATGGTAAATTTCTATATTCAACACAATAAACAAAAAATAAAGGTATAAATATATTAGTGGGTTTGGATCTCTCAAACCTACAGGACAATCTACACTGTGATTAAAGCCTTAATTAATGAGCTCATTAAGAAGCATAATGAACAAACTTGGCAAGCAAGGGCTCAATCCTCTTTTCTGCCAGACCAGCCTGTCACATTAATTCCCTTATTATCCATTTAAGGCATAAGATTTCATTATTTATAACCTGCAAGTTAATATCATGCACCTATGAACAAAAGAGATTTTTTTTTTTTTGTTAGCTGATGCTGAGGGTCCTCCTTCTTCTTCCTCCATCTCATTGTGAGTGTCCTCTGTATCTCATTTGGAAGCAGGAAAGACTCAGTGATCCATCTGCCATTAGATCTACTTCTAAAGTTCTTTTGAGTAAACCAGTTTTACACCCTGCAGCTTGAAGGTTTAATCTAGACCATTTCCATACCTTAGTGAATGCTGAGGAAACGGGGAAGAAAAAAACCAAAAAATGATAGTGGCTGCAGGAGACATCAATTTTCATGTCACCATGAATGCATAACAGCCCTTCAGCTTCTCCTGGCCGCCTTTCCTACCTACCTGATGCTCTTGACTTGACCTAGTGCTGCAGCTTCTAGCGTCCATCGGGCCTTTGCATGAGCTGGGTTAGCCAAAATCGAAGCAGCAGCTGAGTGAACAGTCAGCTTGGTGCAATAAAATACTTGAAGAAATACTTTAATAGATGTAAAACTATTCTTTTAACCTTTTAACTATACATGAAATGCAATTCAAGGTGAAAAGGATATATGACATTAAGCAGCACAGATATCCATTCTCCTTACAGCTATCAGTAAGATATATGAATTTCCTTTTGCAGTAGGCTGATAGCAGTTACGGACACCAAGTATTTTTATGTCCATTATTCTGCATAATTCTCTGTCCATTTTGTAACAATATTGAACTTATGACACTTCTATTAGAAATCAAAGATCACAGTAAACTTTGATACTGTCTTGCTGTATAATACAGCAGTCAGACATCTGTGATCTGAAAAACTAGCTTGACATATACCACATAGATTCTTTAAAATAGACCTTTCTATATTTTCACAATGTAAATAAATATGCCAGCCTTCAGGTACCTTGATAGCAGAAGAAATTATATCAGCTGGAGGCAATCTAAAGAAGAGCAAGGGAAAAAGATTATTGGATGGAAAAGTTGCTTTATTTAAAAAGATTTAAATTTTTGTATACAATTCCTCTGACTCTTTCTTTCATCTAGATGATTTCACTAATCTAATTTGTAACATGTCATCTCAAACACCCGTATCAACACAACTGACAGGATAGTCAATTGCTTTGGGAGGAACAAGGGAAGCAGATAGGAAACAGAGAGACTGTAAGACTCTTAAACTAGTTGCAATATAGAATTTTACCTATGGTAGAAGTCAATCAAATTTTTCTCATGAATCACAGAATCACAGAATTGCTAGGGATGGAAGGGACCTCTGGAGATCATGTAGTACAACCCTGCTGCCAAGGCAGGTTCACCTAGAGCAAAATTACACAGGAGCTTGTCCAGGTGAGTTTTGAACATCTGGCAGCATATACTTAAGTAAAAAAAAAAAAATTGTGAAGGTCCCATTTAAGTGATTCTAAAACAATTTATAGAAAAGTCTGAGTCCTACCAAGGCTCCACATAGCCCTGAAGCAGAATGTGGAAGATAAGCTTGTTGAGAACACTTATCTGCAAATGAGTGGATCATAGTTGGGTTCTGGTGTAAGAGAACTGATCTTGCAGTAGGAGCCAACACATAGCTGGAGCCTCAGAGACAAGGCTGTAGCTTCAGGAGACAACTGAATGCACAGAGGTGGGAAAAAAACATGGTGTAGGACCTGGTCACAGACCCTTAGCTCAGATGATAGAAGTACCCTGCCAGAAGATGTGGAGGAGTTTCAGTGGAGAGCAATGTTTTCAGTAGTGCTGTGCTTAGCTAGGGTCATGGGTTTTATGTCATCGTAGGTGGGAAAATGACAGAGGTTATAAAATAAGAGAGACATCAACATGTTTATGTGCCCATCATTATAGGTGGAGGAAACATTTCTGCCTCTATTATTGCTAGTGTCATCAGTGGAGCTTAAATGAATTCAACTCATTCTCACATGGTATTCCTAGAGAGGAAGCCTACATTAAGGATGATAAAATTGCTCCAAATACCTGTCTTTTTTTATACAACATGCTTCTTAGAAATTTAGTATCTTTCTATATAGTTTTAGTATCTTTCTATATAGTTAGAAACTAACTCTCAAAATGCACAATTCAATTCTCTGTTACGAATTGAGGCTGTTCTTTACTTTTACTTTATGATTACTGCTTTAATTTTTCTCTTCCCTTTCTGCAACATATATCTGTATTTTCAGTGCTTTAGTGGTGAAAATGAAACTTCCAAAAGAAAGTTCTATTTTCCCTATTCTGAGGCCTGTTTCCAGAAGGATATTAAGAATGCTGTTCTCATGGGAAAATACACTTTTATCATTGTGTAAGTGATGCCTTTGAAAATCCAGAGATTATTCTGCAAGTTTTAACATATGCAGAAGTTACATATCATACTGCTTCAGATAGAAAAAAAAAGAATGTTGATGGTAGATTTTTTTTAATTCTCAGTTCCCAAGGGAGTTTTTAAAATGTATCTGCCAAATCTAAAAAGATTTTGCTTTAGGAAATTAGAACAGCCCTGCATTTGATTTTAAATACCATTATTTCAAATAAGTCCCAAGAAAGGTAGGGCTGCAAAGAATGAATAGAGCAAAATCTTTTCCTTTTTCTTAGGAAAATATTACGTTTGCGGTAAAATAATAAAAGCTAAAAAAATGTGCAAACCATATGAAATACATTTTATACTATGCCCCTGGGCTGTCACTCTCTTCCAAATTGCAGAGGACCAGACCAACAGAAAATCAAGGTTACTGAGCTAGAGTATATATTCTGGCAAACATCTTTAGGAGAATTTGTGAAGGGGAACTTTGTTATAAGGAGAATAAAATTACATTTGTATTACTTACAATTATTTGCTCCTTGAATAAGAATATAATTTTATATATATATCTCAAAAAAGAAATAGAAACTGAGAATGAAATTAATAGCAAATTTGTGAGTGTGTTTTCTGATTCTTCCCAATATGAACATTGTGCTAATCCAAAGGCTATACAATAGAAATGTTGCAACTCATGAAAAAGAAATTTCTAATATTTTTCTTTACAGAATATTTCCAAATAACTGTCAGAAAAGATCTTTTCTGCCCCTATGTATGCACCTCAACAGTCACATATCATGGTGTCTTTTGTCTGTTTCCAGATGATGAAAAATTAAAAAATTGATTAATGGCATAAGTTAAATATAATTACAAGAAATAATTTTTAAATGTTAAAGTTGTAGTTTGGTGACTTTTGCTCATTAATTACAACTCTGGAGGTTCGTTTCTCCAAACTACAAAGCAACATTTATTTTCACTTTTTGTACATGCCTTTTTAAATTTGCACTCTGTAGCAGCTGCAACTGTGCATACAAACCTAGTTATTTTAAGTCAGGCAGCATTATGCTCCATTCTACCTGATATAACAAAGCTAGGAACACCAAAATGTTCTTTAATACTAGAGCATGCTCAGTAGAGATGAAGTCTTAGGTGAATTTACTTGCTACAGCCTACTAGGTTTCTGTCAGGCATATGTAAATGTACATCTTTAAAGATTTCCATCTTAGTGTTGTGTCTCCAGTTGTTAGAAAAAGTATAGGTTATAACCCTAACACTGAGGGTATGTGTTTTGATCAATTTCAAATTCCAGTTTGAACTATGGGGCTGCTACAGTGTTTTGTTTAAACATTTTTAGCAATCACTTTTAATTTGAGATTGAAAAGAAAGAAAGGTTTTCATTAATTTATTTTCAGAAGAGGTTGGAGTATTCCTCTATGAAATTTAAAAAAAAAAAACCCAAAAAACAATATTCAAGCAGTTTTATGAGAAAAAGCCTTGTAATGCAAACTGTGAGGTGGCTGAATCCTTATTACCTAGCTCTGCTACTGATGACAGGTTAAATCTAATTTCTTATATTTACATGAAGAAAAATATTAATCTCACAGGGATTTATAGAAAATTATTCCATCAGTGTGAGAAAGTGACAGGACTACAGGTTTGGCAGAAGTAGAATTGCACGCACAACAGAAGAGGTTCAAAAAGCCTTGAAGACTGACTACAAAAAACCACTAAACCTTAAAAAACCATCTTTCTAAGACAAATGCTGTTCTATGTTGTTATTTCACATAATTTTCTAGATTAAAACCTTCATATATTTTCAAGGAGAATTTTTGCTAATGATTGTTCTAGTCCAGTCCCAGTACATTTACAGAGTAGGAACAAAAAGTTAGAAAGTTATCCTCTATCCCCTCTGTAGTCCATGACTTCAGGAATCAGGATCTGCCAGATAGGCACTTAACCAATTACTGTTCCAGAAAGCCATGTTTACCTAATTCTTTTTATAAGCTAAGATAGTTTAACTGGGCAATAATCCAACTTTCATGGTAGCATGAGATGAATTGAAGAACACAATGTCATTATGTCAATTAAGGATGTGCAATACTGCTCTTCTGAGAGTGAAATGTGCAGAGCCATTGGGTTCTAGCAGTAACCATGCACCCCAGAGTAATTGGTCCTTATGAAAATGGATGACAGTTGTTAAAGAAAAAGAATCTATGTATGACTCTAGTCAAGGCTGGATTTTTTAAAGACGCTATGGTTGAATGAGCAGGAAAGTCAAAAGATTAAGAGGATGCAGTGCATCACCTATTGCAGTTCCTCATCCCCAGAATCTCTTATTTATATTTGCAAAGCTGCTACATATGCATCTTCAAAAGTATTTTTAATTATTCAGGGCCTAGACTTTCTTCAAACCAGTTTTCTTAGGATCAGCTCCTAGATCATGACACCTGCAAATAGCTAGGTTTACTAAATGATTTTAACTGAAGATCAAAACTAATTGAAAATAACTTAATTATGCAAGTGCAAGGCACAGTTTGTATAAGGACTTTTTATATCCCTATTGCTTCTTATTTTATCCTACCTATATTGCCCTGCTATTGTAACTTATGTAAGAGACATCAGGTTCACACAATGTTTATATAATACCATTTACAATAAGTACTAAAATACTAATTTTTTGTATGAATTTTTAACTTTAGTCCAATCTAATAATAATTATTCATGTTTAATGAACACTCTAAGAACCAAGATCTCTTTCCTACTTTGAAGAATTTCAAGTTTCTGATTATCTGTATTTCATAATTCTCCAGCTGGTTGCCTGAATTAACACTTGTTTCTCCTGAAAAAGCATTACTTCAAAAAGCAGTAGTCAGCTAGGAGAAATGGGGAGAAATGGGGTGAATCTTGAAGTTTCTGGACTAACTAACAAACTTCTACATAAAATTTGTCATGAATACAGACAAATGGTTTATTATTGCAAAAAGGGAGAAAAAAAAGATAGGTATATTTATTTATTAAAATAACTAAAGGCAAATCCTCCAAAATCAAGAACCTCTGCCAGTTTCCATTCCAGGAAAAACATTTTGAGAAAGGGGACAAGAATGTTAATTTAAGCAACTGACATTCCCTGCATGACTTTTCCCTCAAGTTTGTGCTTAGAGTTAAGAAACATATAATGAAGGAAATTCTGTCCGAAACTTCTTACATAGGAAAAGCATGGCAGTTGGTTCAAAATTACTTTATTATCACATATCAGCCAAGAAGATTGTTTCTTCAGAATACCCAACAACAGAATACCCCAATATCATAATCAGCTCTTATGGTTTGATGTAGATGACACTGTGCTGCTTTCAAAAAAACAAATTGTTTATTTAGTTTTGGGGGAAAGCAGGAAGAGGTGAAGTAATCTTCTGCGTTCTGTGAATGTAGAAAAAAACCCCAAACAAAACAAACAAAAAACCACCACCAACAACAAAACCAAACAAACCCAAAACAACAAATCCCCCCAAAAAACCAACCAACCAAAACAAACAAACAAAAAACCCCAAAAAACCAAAAACCAAACCAAAACCAAAATAAAGCCAAGAAAACAGCAACAATGAACCCCCCCCAAAAAAACAAACTCCAAAAAACCCCACAAAATAAAAGTTTATATATTTACATTGAATATCCATGATCAAGGTAAACTATTTGGATAGGCGTCTTCTTTGACCAACTGCATTTGGCCAGGGCTTGTGACCATAGACCTATTGTGAAGTGATGGGGTGGGAATTAAACTAATTTTAGTTGTTCTGACTAATGAAAACCTGCTCCTTTTGAACTTGCTGGAAACACATATTGATCCAAGAGGTTAAGTCTTTATTGTACCACTTTGTTATTTGTTTGAACTTATAATTTAAACACTGAAATCATATCTTGATAGTGTTAAAATGGTCATGCTAGGCATGGCAGCTAGCATCCAGTATTCAAATCATCTGTGAATTTTCAGTAAGAAAAGTTTATGCTCAGTCACTTTGTGGTTTATATTATGTTTCACGGTGTTTGACACTGAAGTTCTGCCTCTAGTGTCTGCCTACTAGGTTCTTATTTAAAAAAAGAAAAAATGAAAAAAAAAGAGGAGAAAGTCTTTATAATAAGAGAGGGGAGAGTTAAATCTTTAACTTTCACTCAACACAAAACTGAAGTTGATAATCGCTGGTAACAATCCAGTCTGTTATTTGACCCAGTGCAGAGAAAGGACATCAGGGTGCATCTGGATGGGATCTGCTTCACATGCTGTGTCTCTTCTCTTTATTGCTGATTGTTCAGGCATGAAGAAAAAACACTTCCAAAGAGCACATTCACACACTGATGGAACATAAACTTTATCACACTGTTTAGCAGTATGATCATTCAGGATGCAAGTCAACCTCAGGGCACCTAGTCTAATGCTTCTGTTTTTAACTTTTTGCAAGAACATGTCCTGCTGCTGAACTTCACATAATATTAAAGGACAAGCCAGTAGCTATGCCTGTTATATTTTTTCATTCACATAAAATGAAAATTATGCACGGTTTGTTTTGTTTTACACATGATCAGAAAATACAGTCTAGAATTTAAAGAACTGAATTAACAATTTATTTCCTGTTGGTTAAAAATGTCTGCCTTCTAGGAATCAAAAGCTCAAGTTCCTTTTTCATCCTATTCCCCAAAAAACTTAAATGACCAAACATAATGCAGTCAGTGGGAATGTAGGTTTGTCCAAAGTATCTCCATTCTATTAATGAGCAAGGTGGTTGACACCAGGATTATGTCACTTTTTACACAGCTGTGTCTGGATTTTTTCTTTGGGTCCGGGGGGAAAAGAAAAGACAAGGCCAATACACCACTCATGCCTCACTTAACTCAAAAGCCAAGAGTACTTTGTAGTATTGGAACTGCATGAACATCCAAGGGTCTTTGAAGACATGGTCCCAAGTCCTTGTGGTAAAATATATTTCTATTATTGATCATTAATCCTAGTGAATATGAAACATTTGACAAGAGATTTAACTAGGTTTATGAACAAGGCAGCAGTCCATGAGAGCCCAAAATTAATTTTAAAATAAATTTATTAAGAACTTAACTAGGTATTGTTTCATTTAGCTTAGCATTATAATTTAAAGTGAATTCATAGATGACTTCACATAGGCTGTTGCCAGCTGAACAAGTAGTAAAATATATGTGTTCCTCACAGTTTTGGGACATGCTCCAAGCCTCATCACTGCTTCCCTTGGAACTAAATTCTAGCACACAAAATATCTGATGAGAGTTGTCACTCTAATAAAGATACATTAGTTATAATGCAGATTACATCCAACAGAGAGAATTGCAAGTGGTATCTCACTGTCATTTTTCAGAGGAAAGCTGGAACAGATATGGGCAATATTTGAAAAACAGAACTCTTTAGATCCCCACTGGTAACATCAAAACATTTGTACAAATATAGTCCTATAACCTTTTGAGCAGCTGCCAGAGGTTAGGTGACTGGAAACTATCCAGCAATTACTGGATATTTTTAAGAACTACCAGTAGATCTGGTCCAAATTTGGTGTAGGAAGGTGAAGAAAGAGAGGTAAAGAAATAGTAGCAAAAATATATTTCTGGCTAAACTAGAAGAGAATATAAGGAACTCACATCTCTGTGACAGAGATCAGTTTTTGTAAAAGATTTATTTGACTGTTATCATGCACTTAAATGTCATTTACATGTACATCAAGATCTTTTCACATTAAGAGCTGAGAAAGAAACAGGAACAAAAATAAGTCAGATCTGAGTTATAAATTGGAAGCATGATTGTAGGAAAGCTAATAGAAATCTAAGCAATTTATAAGAGTGCAAGCAGAATAAAGCACTTATCTCAAGGGAAATGTTCATGATCACAGCATAAAAACCAAGAAATACATACATAAGGTTGCTCTCAAAGACAGTGCTGGTAAAAATTATAAATTAACTGCAGTAGAAGAATTTAATCCCTTCCAATACTTTGGTCATAGAATATCAAAGGTCACTGCCAGTTAAAGCAGTACCATACTGCTAATAACTGCCTAAGTAGAGAATAGCATAAGAGCCTTGATTTCCATTTTTCCTTTACTCTATTCACTGGAATATTACATTGCCTTATGTCAGCTTTCAAGAGCCTGATTTATCTTCTCAGAAATTAAAATCTCAGGCTGAAGCAGAAATTAGTATTGTGTTGACTAATTAATTAAAGATGAACTTCAGAAATGTACTTGTCTTGATTGAGGAAGTTCCTCAATTTCCTTACTTTTTTGGAAACAGTTTATATTGGGGTTATGATATAAGGTTTTGATAGCAGGGGGGGCTGCAGAAGTGACCTCTGTGAGAAGAAAGCCTGTCTTGGACAAAGTGAATTCCACCTGGCTCTAAATTGTACCCACTGCTGGCTGAAGCTGAGTCTATCAATAAAGTTAGTGGTACCTCCCTGAAAACAGATCTGAGAAAGGGTAAAAACCACATTGTAGTATCTGTAAAAGAGACAAATGAGAAAAAATTGAAACAACCCCATGGATACCAAGTCAGGGAGGCAGGAGGAGAAGGACTTGCTTCAAGCACTGGAGCAGAGATTCCTCTGTAGCCTGTGGAGGTGACCATGGGGAGATTGTCTGCTGGCAGCCCCTGGAGGACCATGTCAGAGAAGATATCTACACTTCAGCTCAGGGAGGAATCCATGCACATGGATGTGGCCTGAAGGAAGCTGCACACCCTGGTGAGCCCACTCTGCATGGGGCTCCTGGAAGAAACTACAGACTGTGGAGACAAGCCCACATAGAATTGTCTTTTTTTTTTACTTGAATTATGGTCCATGAGGGACCCACTCTGGAGCAATCTGTTCCTAAAAGATTGTCCATGAAATGAACCCATGGTGGAGCCACTCTTGGAGAACTGCAGTGCGTGGGAAGGACAAGTTGTTGCAGTTGATAAAGGACTGTACCCTGTTGGAGGGGACCCCATGCTAGAGCAGGGGAGAAGTGTGAAGAGGAAGGAGCAGCAGAGATGCAGTGATATGAACTAACTGCAGCCACTATTCTTCATCTGCCTGCACCACTGAAGGTGGGAATGAGGGAGTGAAGTTGAGACTGGGAAGAAGTGGGTAGTAGGAAGGTGTTTTTTCTTCTTTCTAACCATACTACTGTATTGATAATTATTAATTTAAAAAAATAACATTCTGCAAATCAAGGCCATTTTTCTTGCGACCATAACTAGAGAGTGATCTCCCCATCTTTAGCTCAATAGATGAGGCTTTCTGTTTTGTTTTCTCTCTGAGAGGGAGAGAGAGCTGCTGGGTGGTGATCTAACATCCAGCCTGGATTAAGTCACCAGACTGGTTGTTTTCAGTATTTAGGAGAAAAAATAGCAAAAGTTGAAGACTTGCTCAACTGATATAATATGAACATGAGAACAAATTATTGTGTACAGTGTTAATAAATGGATTAACAAATGTATTTAATGTCATCATGCTGTATATTCATTTTATATATTTTATGTATTATTTAATTATATGGGTATCTATTCTCCTTTGATATGATATGTTAGATGCTCATAATATATGAACTGAAAACTAAAGTAGGAAACAGAAGCACAGAATGATTTAGGTTGGAAAAGACCTTAAAGGTCACCAAGTCCAACCATAAACCTAACAGTTTCAAGTCCCATAAAACCATGTCCCTGAGAGCCACATCCACATATATTTTAAACACCTCCAGTGATTGTTACTCCACTGCCTCCCTGGGAAGTCTGTTCCTGTGCTTGAAAATCTTCTCAGTGAAGAAGATTCCTAAGATTCAATCTACATTTCCCTGGTACAGCTTGAACGTGCTTCCTCTTGTCCTATCCCTCATTACATGGGAGAAGAGGCCCCACCTGGCTACAGCCTCTTTTCAGGCAATTGTAAAGACCCATAAGGTCTCCTCTGAGCCTCCTTTTCTCCAGGCTGAACACCCCCAGCTCCCTCAGCTGCTCCTTATCTAACTTGTGCTCCAGACCCTTCCCCAGCTCTGTGCCGTTCTCTGGACATGCTCCAGCTCCTCATTCTTGTCTTTCTTGTATTGAGGGGCCCAGAACTGGACAGGATTTGAGGTGCAACATCACCAGTGCCAAGTGCAGAGGGACAATCACTGCCCTGGTCCTTCCTGCTGGCCACACTATTGCTGATACAGGCCAGGATGCCATTGGCCTTCTTTGCCACCTGGGCAAACTCCTAGGTTTTGTTCAGCTGCAGCTGACCAGCACCCCCAGGTCCTTTTCCACTGGCCATCTTTCCAGCTACTCTGTCCCAGCTTGTGGAACACTCTGGGGTTGTTGTGACCAGGGGCAGGACCCAGCACTGGGCCTTGTTGAAACTCACACTGTCAGCCCTGGCCCATAGTCCAGCCTGTCCAGATCCCTCTGCAGAGGCTTCTTACCCTCCAGCAGATCAACACTCCCACCCAACCTGATGTCATCTGCAAACTGACTGGGTGCACTGGATCCCCTTGCCCAGATAATTGATAAAAATATTACCAGATCATTGATAAGAATATTAAACAGGTCTGGCCCCAGTATTGAGTCCTGGAGAGCTGCACTTGTGACTGGCTGCTGGATGGATGTAACTCCATACACCAACACTCTCTGGGCCTGGCCATCAAAACAGTTTTTTTGCCTGCTTAGTGTACACCCACTCACACTATGAGAAAACAGTTTCTCCAGAATTAGTAGCCTGATATTCTGTAATGATGACATGAAAGGCCATGTTCTTAAATTATATTCAGTTTTCTACTGTATAGCATGAATTTTACTCAGGCTAGCTCAAAAAGAGTTGTAACACAAATGTATTTTAATGTAAGGATCTGCTCAGTCTGACAAAGCACTGAACAAAGACAACTTGGCACAAGAAAACAACCAGATACTGGAGTTTATCTCAAGTAAAAGAGACACACTAAGTGATATTTTAGGTATATAGGTATTTATAGCTCTTGAGGGATGATTTATAGACCAGATTTCAGTCACAAGACAACAACCTGGTTTAGCTAAATACTTTTCATACTAAAAGATAGAACTCTCTCAGGAATGCACTAAAAGAAATGTCTATTGTCAATGCCCAGTAAAAATCTTCATGAAAGAATATAAGCCAGGAATGTGTAAATGCCCAATTATCAACATCGACAGATTTTATGGACACAAGGAATCCCAACCAGAAAAAAAAGTGTTGCAAACAAAATTCCCCTTTTTAATGATGTCTTGAAGTTCAAATTTCAAGAGGACATTCAGGCAAGAATTTTATAGGTTAAAGCAATCTTAAAATGTTGCCATAGACAATGAACAGTTTTTCAGCTTTATTCTGCATACTGTCGAGCAATTCAAGAAGTCAAAGACATGACTGAAATCTGAATCTGAATATTAGAACTTCCCATGCCTACTCAGAGAGACATAGAAATAGGACTTGGTTGCATTAAGTGCTGATGCAGTGATAACAATGGCAACATAGACAAGAGACCATTTCTCTGTCAATGTTTCACCATAACTAATGGGATGAAATAGAAGCAGGTGAAACACTGATGACAGCACAAGCAGAGAGAGGGAAGCCTGTCCTCACAACATCCTGCTATGTGGTGGGAAGAGAGTTGACAATGTGGTAACTCACATACCTGCATTTCAGGAGTGGGGATAAGGGTAACTAAACACTCCTTGATGTCCCTGTACCTGACATCTAAACATTTTTCTGTTAATATGCAAGTTTAATTTAAATTTCTAAGTTACAGTTAAGTGCAAATGAAGCTTTCTTATCCTGCTCAGTAAATCTGTATCTACTGACACTCAAGTTCCACATGAGATATTACCTTCTGCTGCCTGGAAAAAGAGAAAGTGTATGGAAATGCTTAGACAGGTGACTGGAACAGAAGAGAGGATTGCAGATCACTAGGAATAGGTGAGCAGGCCTAAGTTCAATGTCAAATTGGCACAAAAAGCGATGAAAAAAGATGACCAACAAAGGTGTGTTGAAACATAAGTCAGATGAGAACAGACACAGGCAGGTGAAACTAAAACCAGCCATCAAATAGTGACCTTACATTGGTACACTAAAACATACTGAGCATGGACCAGAATAAGCACATCATGAAACCCTTAACTATTATTGATTTTGTAGAAGAAATATCCAAAGAAACAATCAGGATAAATTAAAAGTGAGACCAAAGTTATAATATTAGAGTACTTGAAAAGACTTGGGAATCACTAAGACACATTCAGTTGTTAAATAGCTGTAGCAGGAGCCAAAGATAACCTTTGTCTGTAGCAACTCAGAAATGTTGCAAAGAAGTTACAGCCCTAGTTATTGTTGGAGTACATTTAACAAGCACACAACCTGAAAAAGAAAGAAGCCCACAGAAAAGAAAAATTGACATAAGTTTCCAGAAAATTAATCTCTTTACTTTTCTGGAAGATTAAGTTTTGTTTTAGAACTTTGCGTTTGTTTTGCATTGGTTTTCCCCACGCAGTACACAAAACACTGTAGGAGGTAAAATATTGAACATACTGTTCAAAAGAGATGATGAAAAAATAAGGATTAATGGAAAATGGGATTATTTCATCTGAACTGTAAGAAGCACTGCTGTGTACTTCTGAAGTGTCCTAGATGTTTAGTATTTAATTAGTTGTCATATTGTAGGAGTTGTGATGGCATAAGGACTTTGATAAGTTTTTTATTAATTCCGTCAGTCTTTTTATTTTTGCTGGTGAAAGAATATTTAAACACAGTTTAGAGGTAATTATTAAGATAGCTAGAGGCAATTATTAAGATAGCTATAGTTTAGACTTTGTTATTGATTGTATCTGTGGATTTTTAGATTAATGTATTTATTATTTGTCTATCTTCCTAGCATACATTACAAAAGAGATCTGCATGATTTATTTCATGTCAGGAAGGTAACTGGTCCACACCGAGCAAAAGGGAGGTTAAAAAAAGGAATGGAAGAAAGGAAGGCCATAGCTATTGCAGAAAGAACACAGGAAGATAATGTATATTCATATAGGTTGTTATTTTGCCTAAATATTAGGGTATCCTGTAACTGTTTACAAACAGTGACAGAAGAAACTTAGATTATATGGTTATCCTCATTTCACAGGCTGAGAAAAGGAAGGTGATGCTAACATGCTAAAATTGAAGAGTTTTCCCTTCTTGGAGAATTGTGACTTGATCTAACTGTCCCATCTCTCCATTGTACATGAGGTAGCATAGTCATCACTTAGAGTCAAAATCACAAGGCTTTTAAATGGTCAGTTTCCTCAGTACGGAATAGAAATTCTTAGCTTCTATTTTGCACAAACCTTATTTTCTCTCCTTAATTAGAGGATATACAAACCACTGTGAATATGATTACATATGAATGACTGATACATATGAATGACTGGTTGCATTATATCAGTATCAGACATTAATACAGCACACATGAACATTTAATTTGGATGACTGAAGCTGTAATAGACATATGCTTAGATAGGATAATAACACTTCCTGAAATGCTTATTCTTGTCTTCCAAGGCATGTCAGTCAGTCTTTGATCAGCTCTATAAGAAATACATTGGCCTAGAAAGTACACAACCATAGAGCATGCAGCAATCTTTCTAGTAAAGCAAAGACAGGCTGTGATCTCATAAAAACATGCCAGAACCATTTAATTCATGTGACAAATCCAACTACTTATTTATGACAGATGTGCCAGTGCCTGATATATAGCAAGAATTCATGTGAGTTCACAATTAAGAAACATTTTGTCATATTTTTTCTTTTCTTTTTTTTTTTTTAATATTAAAAGAAGAGTACAAATCACTGTACCAGAGCTGTTTTGATTCACAGATCTCTTACTAGTAAGGTTTTATGTAAGTTATTATTTAGTCAACCTATCAGTTAGTGCTGATATTATCATTTGATCTGTTCTATTCAATACCCAGTACTTGGGTATTTGTTCCATGTTATTCAAAGATCCTTGTTTCTATCAGCTTTTATTTATTTATATCTATATATATATATATATATATATATATATATGTAGGTGTGTTTGTGTATATGTCTGTTTTATTAAAAAGGTATCAAATTAAAAAAAAAATAAAGCTTATTTCACATTTCTGAGATATGCAGTTATTTCAAAGATGGAATGCGATTGCTGAATAAGACCACAAGGTAATTGCATTACAGGTAATTGGGTATCTGGAGTGTACTTTACCTGAAAATATTAATACCCAATTATTTATATGCAGCCTAACATAAAGAACTAGGAATTTATTTGTTCAGTCTCATTATAATGTATTTTTACTGCATATGTGATGGAAAATTTAGCAATTTTTTATGAGTTCATAACAGTGACCCCCATTTCTCATTAAATGAGATTGAATTGCAGCTGCAATCTGCAGACATTGCTTGAATATGGTGACAACATATGAGCTCAGGATACTAGAAAAGACAATTGCTCTCCATGTAAGTTGTCACCTACCCTTTATGGTTTTCAGCTACATTGCTCACAAAAACAATTTTGTGGGTTTCCTTTAAAAAATATTTACTGTACTCTACAGAAATGCTGCTCTGCCTTTCTATTGCAAGTTCTTGGATCAAGAACACATACTATCTGTTATAAACATTTTATATACTGTGGTATTTTTTAGCAATGGAAGCAAACAGGTCTTCAGGTTTCAATTTTTATCACTATGTCACTCAAAAATAATAATTAAAAAAACAGTTTCTGCAGTATACTGATATTCTCTTCATAATATTTGAGATAATGCCAAAAATTGATAAGTATTACCTTTCTTAGTCTAGCTCATCCTTGCAAATTTCCTCCATTATTACTATCCAGGCTTAACCTTTATTAGTTTTTCAGGTCTAATAGAATCAGAGCACAAATGGCTGTTTCTGCCTTTTAAGGCACTCTGCAACACATTTCTGTACTACTTAACCAGTTTGGTTTTGAACTACTGACAGATTAGACACTGTTAAAATGAGATAAATGGTCAGAGATCAAGGATAGATAAACCTCAATACAGACTAAATCTGATGCTTGGTATTTAAAATCAACACAGTGAAATCCAGCTGTGAGGAAAATGAAAATGAAGCATTAATTTGAACTGCAACATAAGAACAAATGCAATCCATATATTGTTAATACCTGCATAGAATACTTGCTATCAAAAAATAAAAAGTATTCATATTATTTTTTGAGCCAGAACAAATGAATAATGTAGTTATTGTTGCAGTTGTAAGGCAATAACAAAAAAAGTCCTTTTTGCTAATGTGACACATGATGATGTCTTTCCAATAGACACACAGAACATGAGGAAAGAGAATGTAGTACCTGAAATATTTCTAAAATTTTGGAAGAATTTTTTTATTGAAATTGGAACAATTTTACATGATTTTTGCTCCTATCAAACCAGCATAAAACCACATTAACAAAAACAAGGCATTAATTATACAATTTCTATCATTACAACTTGATTAGCTTTGGTATCTCCTGTGTATTTAAATGCATAGTTCAGAGGCAGTATTGCTGTAGCTAAATTTATTTCCCTCAGAGTAGTACATGATGTGGTATTTGATGCCCTTCAAAGGACACTATTAGCCAAGCTATAAAGTGTCTGATTTTATTAGCTTTGCTGGATTTTATCAGTTTGTAAATGTGTTATTTTCCCCATTTATTGTGCCTATGGGATCTAGAGATAGAGTGAGCTTCAGCTTAATATGTTGTTGGAAGGTAGCAGTGGTCTTACTTTAGCACTCTGCACTGTGATGCAATGACATTGAAGGCAGAGTCATGAAAACACTAATGTCAGGGACATTTATCAAGGCAATTCCTCACTGCTATAAAACTCTGCCCTGACACTGAATTCAACAGTAGGTTTTGGTCTTAAATAGAGTGTTCCTGTGCTGTATAACTACCAAACCCCAAGAACAGAATAAGATGTAGTTATAATAAGAAAGTAAGTCACAGATGTTTGACAAATGAGAGAAGGTAGTTAGTGTTGTGGTTTGTGTTTGGTTTGTTCCGTTCCCCCCTCTCCTAGCTTGGCAAGTTGGTCTGGCTCAAACCCCCAGTTATGTCAATCACGGTTTTCCCTTCCTCATTTTCCCTCATTATCCCTTATTTGTCCTTGTATCCCCTCCCCAGGCCTTCTGCCAATCACCGGCACCCCGCCCCAAGTTCCAGAATCTTCCAGCTAGGGTGTCGAGTGATTGGCTGGTAGGCCTGGGCTCCTCCCCTGACCTATCCCCATTGATCCACACCACCCATCAGTCTTCAATGTATGCAAATTTTCGTTCTGTGATTGGTTTCTTGTGTACCCACCCCTTCCCTGTAAAACCTGGTCCCCGGAGGGGCCCGGGGCTCCTCCTCCGCTCGCCACGTTTGGGTGGCCACCCTGCACTTCCCCTACCCTGGATTAAACCAAGTTAATTCACCCAGCAGAGGAGGGCCGTCTCTTTTCTTCACTCCTGCGGCGTGGTTGCTTCAATATCGGTGACTGTTTCCTCTCGCCCCACCCACGGTCGGCACATGCCACTGGCTTCGTGCCAGGGGAGTGCTGGTATAACTGAAGGTGGCTGGACTCTAAATCCCTTCAGCCGGGCCCCCCTTAAAAACAGCCACAGCTTCAGTTGCTGGCGCCCACGTGGGGCCCCTCTGCATCGATTGCCTGCTCCTGGTCGGCCGGATTCGGGACCAGTAGAGCCTGGACTTACAATCTTCGCAAGGACCCTACGGATTTTGGACTCCGTCCTTTGGACGCAGCAGCACCCCGAGGTGAGCAGGCCCTCTGAGGCAGCGCTCCCCGGGGACCGGACGGGACCTCGAGCACCCCGAGCCGTCCGGCCGCAGGACCCGCTTCGCCGCGCTTTCCTTTGATAGCCCACCGGACACGTGAGTGTTTCGCCGCTCTCCCTGTCGTCCTCCCCAGTCCCCAGGGTGTTCTGCCGCCCTCCCTTGATTTTACAGGCAGGGGCCGGTGGGTGGTCACCTTTTAGTTTTCGTTTTTCCTTTTGCGTGGCAGATTGGGCTCGAAGTTCTTAGTAGTGGACATTTGACTTCGTGGGAAGTCTCTACTAGCTATGGGTGCTAAGCTGTCCACTGCCCAAAAGAGACTTATTATCCAAGTTGAGGGAATCCTTGTTGGGGGGGGAATTGTTTATGAAAAACCTGTTGTTGGAAAATTAATAAAATGGGTCTCTTCTGAGTTCCCGGAGGTTTCGCCTGACCTGATCAAAAATCCGGCCTTTTGGCGGAGGGTTAAAACTCGACTCTCGGAGTTGTTCAGGCCAGGCGACGCTTCCCTCATACAATTGGCCAGGCTTGTTGCCCAAATTAGAAAAATATTAAAAGAAGAAGGGAGCTCAGAACAGGCCACAGTTCGAGTTAAACGTTGCCCCAGTTCGGTTTCGCACCCCAGTTCGGTTTCCTCACCCTCTGTCCCGAATACCCCTTCCCGTACGCCCAAACTTAAAACCGGGATTCTGAAGGGGGCACCCCCCCAGACCAGCCAGGCGCAGGGAGTTCCATCATCCCCTGGCCCTCTCCAGAATACCCGGTCCCCCCGCCCCGAGAGTTCTGGCCAAACTCTCGGGGGCTCCTCGACTTGTCCTGCCTCCCCTGCTCCTGTCCCCAAACCCCAGAGTTATGTACCCCAGTTCGTTGAATCCCCAGTTTGCCCCGGGTCGCCTCTGGTTTCACAAGATGGCCGCGGCGTGGCCCAAAATGGAGGCGACCGCATGGTCGAGATGGCGGGAAAACCCCCATCGTCATCCCAGAATCCTTTTCTTCCAAGTTCCAACCCCTTCCTGCCTCTCGGCCACTCCCCTTTCCCCGCCCCTTCCCTCCCGACCTCCCCCCAGCTCCACCCTCTATCTGACCCCTCCCATCTCGTTTCCCCGCCTCCCTTTCCCATGATAGCTCCTCCCATCGTTCCTCCCACAATCCCGCCCCTTTCCCCGCCCACCGCTTGCCACTGTGCCCCGCCTCCTGCTCCCGCCTCCGGGGACGGCCCCTCGTCATCGGGCCGCCCAGTCTCCCGCCACGCCCCCTCCTCCCCTTCTTCCGGTTCCCACGCCCCTCCCTCCGGTTCCCACGGTTCGGGGCCCGGGGGGGGGGGGGGCCAAAGGCCGGGAACCGGAGCCGGCCACTGTACCATCGGCGGCTCCGGTTGTTTACCAGCCAGAAGCGGGTGGGGGAGTGCGTCGCCAATGGGTCCCATTAAGTCATTCACAAATTAAGGAGCTGGTCAAAGCCCAAAAGGAGTACGGCCGGGAGAGTGAATACTTCCGGGGAGTTTTGGAAGCAACACTCTCCGAAGCAGAGATCACCCCCTTCGATGTCCGGCGGCTTTTCACTTGCCTGCTGAATCCATCCGAGCGGGTAATGTGGGAAGCCGCCTGGAGGAGGGGGGTGACTGAAGCCCTCCCAAGCCTGTGGAGTCAACCCCAATCGGGAGTTGATTTCACAGGTCGCCCTTTGGCCATCGACCAGCTCCTGGGGACCGGGGACTGGGAAGATGGGCACTCCCAGGCGAGTACCCTTCCCCGGGAGGCTCTTAAAGCGTCGGCAGCTGCCGCAGAAAAAGCCTTTTTGTTGCTGCCGGGGGGCGCGCCCCCAACTGCCTTTTCTAGAATCTTTCAGGGTCCAGACGAGGCCTTCCTTGACTTCGTGGAGAAGTTGAGGAAGGCCATTGAACATCAGGTGTCGGACGAAGGAGCTAGAAGCACCATCTTGCGGGAGGTGGCGTCCTCAAATGCCAACCAGGCATGCAGGGATGCCATCCTCAGCCTGCCCCTCCACCCGGCACCGCAGATGGCTGATATGTTGGAAGTGTGCGCGCGTAAGGTCCCGCTACTGACCACCAGGGACAGCGAAAAGAGGAGGATTCAACCTCCCCGGGTCGCCGCGGCAGAAGAGCCCTCCACCGAGCAGGGTGTTGCAGCAGCTGTTTCGTCGAAGTCCTCCGCACCTTGCCATTTGTGTGGGAGGACTGGACATTGGATGCCGGACTGCCCCCTACGGGCAGAATTTTACAAATTTAAAAGGGAGCAGGGACAGTTGGGGGCCAACCCCCCAAAAAACTAAAATCGGAGCGCAGTGCCCCCCTGCGCGCTGACAAAAATCAGGCGGGCCATTTATCATCATCGCGTAGGGGGAAGGGAGATCAGGGACCGCCGCCAACTAAATGTGACCAATACTTACCGGACTTGACTTCTGTTTTACCAATTCAAACAAGACCTGTGCTAACGACCGCTTCTGCTTTTGCACCCTATAGGTTGCGGCTCTCGGAGGCTCTCCACCTGAGGACCTCCGACCTTCAACTCGTTGCTGTCGACCCGGAGTGCCCAGGTAACTGGGGACGGATTCGCTGCAAGTATGTTGTGGTCGGTGATACTAAGCACACACCACCGACAGTGAACATTATCCCGGGCCTCTTACCATCGGACCCGGGGGTGTTCGCCGTCGGCCTGCACTGTGTCCAGCCCCCCATCTTTTTGCCTAAAGGGCAGATTGTAGCTCAGGCAATCCCAGTGCCTGAAATAACCTGGGATTTACATCAAACATCAGAAAACACCACGCCGACCATCGCATGGGCCCAGGTTTTGGGGCACGAAAGACCTTGCCTCGATTGTTATATTACAAAAGGGGGGGAAGGCAAACAGCTAAAAGGCCTTTTGGACACTGGGGCGGATGTCACGGTCATTCCTTCTCGGGAGTGGCCGTCGCATTGGGAGTTGCAAACCGCGCCTGGACACGTCCGTGGTGTTGGGGGTTTACAATTGGCCAGACAATCTAAGAGCATTGTGCAAATTACGGGGCCTGATGGGCAATTGGCTTCTATACGCCCATTCGTTTTAGATTATACGGAGCCCCTGTGGGGGAGAGACCTCCTAGCCCAGTGGGGAGCCCGAATTGACCTTCCAGCGGCTCCCCAGGTTTTTCGGGCGGCGGTCACTGATGAGCGCCCTACCTGGAAGCTCAATTGGAAATCAGATAAGCCAGTCCAGGTAGTGCAGTGGCCGCTTAATAAACAGAAATTGGCGGCGCTCAAGGAGCTCGTTGAGGAGCAACTACTTAAGGGCAATATCGTGGAGACCACGTCACCGTGGAATTCTCCCGTGTTTGTCATCAAAAAGCCCAATAAGGACAAGTGGCGGCTTCTCCACGACCTCCGCCAAATCAACAACATTATAGAAGATATGGGGCCTCTCCAACCAGGGATGCCCTCCCCAACGATGCTCCCACAAAATTGGGAATTGGCTGTGATTGATATAAAGGATTGCTTTTTTCAAATTCCCCTCCACCCGGACGATGCCCCGCGTTTTGCGTTCACGGTTCCTTCCATCAACCGTGAGTCCCCAAGCAAGCGCTACCATTGGCGGGTCCTTCCACAAGGCCTAAAGTGCAGCCCAGTGATCTGCCAATGGTACGTCGCTTCCTTGCTGTCCCCAATACGTGCAGTGGTAAACGATGCCATCATTTACCATTACATGGATGACATCCTGGTGTGTGCCCCGACCGCTGACATACTTGGCCACGCCCTTGACCTGACAGTCGATGCGCTGGTTGCTGCAGGGTTCGAGCTCCAACAGGAAAAAATTCAAAGGGTGCCGCCTTGGAAGTATCTGGGCCTGGAAATTACTAAGAGGACCATTGTTCCTCAGAAATTGGCTATTGTAACAACTATCAAAACCTTGGCGGATGTTCACCAGCTGTGTGGATCTTTGAATTGGGTAAGACCTTGGCTGGGCATACCAACAGAAGACCTGGGCCCCCTTTTCAATTTATTGAGAGGGGGAGAGGAGCTAAGTTCTCCCAGGTCCCTTACCCCAGAGGCGAGGATTGCACTAGAGAAAATCCAGAGACTCATTTCAGCTAGGCAGGCCCACCGCTGTCATCCGGGCCTGCCATTTAAATTCATTATTTGCGGCAAACTGCCACACCTCCACGGGGTGATTTTTCAGTGGGACGACGCCATCAAAGGCAGGGACCGAGGCTCGAGTGACCCCCTCTTAATCATTGAGTGGGTGTTCCTCAGCCACCATCGGTCCAAGAGAATGACACAGCCCGCTGAACTGGTGGCAGAGTTGATCCGGAAAGCTAGGCTGAGGATCAGAGAGCTGGCAGGCGTTGATCTTGCGTGCATATACATTCCTCTTAAATTAAATTCGGGCCACCTAAAACAAAAGGTAATTGACAGCCTCCTGCAAACGAATGCAGCTTTGCAGTTCGCTCTAGATAGCTACTCCGGCCAAATTAGTGTTGATCGGCCGGCCCATAAATTATTCAATCAGGAGTTCGTATTATCTATAAAATCGATCCAGAGCAGAACTCCTCTAAAGGCAATGACCATTTTTACTGATGCGTCTGGAAGATCCCACAAGTCAGTCATGACTTGGAGGAATCCCCAAACTCGGGAGTGGGAGTCCGATGTCACCGAGGTTGAAGGTTCACCTCAAATTGCCGAGTTGGACGCAGTCGTCAGAGCCTTTGAGAGGTTCCCTGGACCTTTCAATTTAGTTACGGATTCAGCCTATGTAGCGGGTGTAGTGTCCAGAGCTGAAAATGCTGTGCTGCAGGAGGTGTCAAACCCAAAATTGTACGACTTGCTCTCCAAATTGGTTCAATTGGTCTCCCACCGAGAGCAACCCTTTTATGTCATGCACGTGAGATCACACACCGATTTGCCGGGGTTCATAGCGGAGGGCAACCGGCGTGCCGATGCCCTTGCCGCCCCTGTTCAAGTGGCCCCGCTCCCTGATCTCTTCAGTCAAGCCAAGATCAGCCACCAGTTGTTCCATCAGAATGCGCCTGGCCTGGTTCGGCAGTTCCATCTGACGCGCGAACAGGCCAAGGCCATTGTAGCTACATGTCCTCACTGCCAGTCCCACCAGCTCCCTTCTGTCCCTCTCGGAGCTAACCCCCGTGGTTTGTCCAGCTGCGAGGTGTGGCAGATGGACGTAACCCATTATCCATCATTCGGCCGCTTTAAGTTTGTACATGTCTCTGTGGACACTTTCTCTAGTGCTGTCTTTGCCTCTGCCCACACAGGTGAGAGGGCTGCGGATTGCAGGAAGCATATGCTTCAGGCATTCGCGGTCCTGGGCATCCCTAAGGTAATCAAAACAGATAACGGCCCAGCTTACAAATCCAAGGAACTGCGGAGCTTCCTACAGCAATGGGGAATAGAACACAAGACCGGCATCCCCTATTCCCCGACAGGCCAAGCCGTGGTGGAGAGGACCCACCAGAGCCTTAAAAGGGTTTTGGAGCAACAGCATTCGGCAGTGAAGGTGGAGTCCCCTCACATCCGTCTCGCACGGGCGTTGTATACTATCAACTTTCTAAATTGCTCCTTTGAAAATCTCAACCCGCCCATAGTGCGACACTTCGGGAAGCACGAGGAGCTGCGACCTAGGGCCAGGCCCCCGGTCCTCATTAAGGATCCGGAGACCTGGAAAACGGAAGGGCCATTTGATCTCGTGACCTGGGGTAGGGGTTACGCTTGCGTGTCCACTCCCTCAGGTCCGAGATGGATTCCATCAAAGTGGGTCAAGCCCTACCGCCCTAAGCGGGGTGCAAAACCGGAACCGGTCCCACAGGTAGCAGAGGCGTGCTGGCGGCGGAAACGGAGGAACTGGTGGGCGAGCCACCATTGACCACGGTCCTGACCCCCCCCCCCCCCTCAAGCCAGACCTTCTTAATTTATATTTCTGTTTCTTTTTAGTTGATCTCCCGCCTGCATGGACCCGATGACCATCATTACCCTCCTGACAGTCCTCCTTATCGAGGCTGGGGACTGTCAGGATGGGCCGGGTCCATAGTTCGGTCTGTCTTATATTTTGTTTTAGTTATATTCGCAATTGTCATCGCCTGCTCCCTAATGTGGGGATTGGTTAAGAGACTTCTGCTGAATGCCTCAGCGGCCAACATAAACCATCTGGAGCTTTCAGATGTCGAGGAGGACCCTGCCTCGACTTCAGACTCTGAAAGCGTGAGCGGTGGAAGCCTGGACTTTAAAACAGCACAAGAGACAGCTGCCGCCTGATTATAAGGGACTGTTTGTTTTCTCCCTTCCTTTTCTTTTTAAAACAAAAAAGGGGGAGATGTTGTGGTTTGTGTTTGGTTTGTTCCGTTCCCCCCTCTCCTAGCTTGGCAAGTTGGTCTGGCTCAAACCCCCAGTTATGTCAATCACGGTTTTCCCCTCCTCATTTTCCCTCATTATCCCTTATTTGTCCTTGTATCCCCTCCCCAGGCCTTCTGCCAATCACTGGCACCCCGCCCCAAGTTCCAGAATCTTCCAGCTAGGGTGTCGAGTGATTGGCTGGTAGGCCTGGGCTCCTCCCCTGACCTATCCCCATTGATCCACACCACCCATCAGTCTTCAATGTATGCAAATTTTCGTTCTGTGATTGGTTTCTTGTGTACCCACCCCTTCCCTGTAAAACCTGGTCCCCGGAGGGGCCCGGGGCTCCTCCTCCGCTCGCCACGTTTGGGTGGCCACCCTGCACTTCCCCTACCCTGGATTAAACCAAGTTAATTCACCCAGCAGAGGAGGGCCGTCTCTTTTCTTCACTCCTGCGGCGTGGTTGCTTCAATATCGGTGACTGTTTCCTCTCGCCCCACCCACGGTCGGCACATGCCACTGGCTTCGTGCCAGGGGAGTGCTGGTATAACTGAAGGTGGCTGGACTCTAAATCCCTTCAGCCGGGCCCCCCTTAAAAACAGCCACAGCTTCAGTTAGCATGGAATTCGAGGATGTAGGAGCTTCAGGAAAGGTTTAGTTATCATCACCTTTATTTAAGATTTGGGGGGTAATATGCTGCAGCAGAACCCAATTTTTCTCATAACCCTTATAAATAGCACACGTATTTCATGGGGTGATCAGCAGAAGTAATCTTTTTTGCAATATGCTGGTGTGAAGGGCCCACCTAGTATAATTTAAAGTCATGCCTAGTGTTTTTCAAAGCCCTCTTAAAGTAGTTGCCAAATGAAAATATAAGTAGGTACCACATCTTTCGTGCAGTCCTATTCTCACATCAGTCTGTCTTCACACTCTATTCTGATTGCTAGATAAATCATATTTACAACAATATATATTTTGGAAGATTTTCTTACCTGTCCAAGATTTTATCTGAAAACCAAGGCAGATATTGCTTGAACAACATCTCCACAAAAATAGAAAGTCCAGAACTCTGAACTATATCCACAAGTTTTGATTAGAAATTTTCTTCATAACAATAAAAAAAGAGATATATAGGAAATTAGAATAAATATATGAGGAAAAAGACGCTTATAAGTTATTACATGAAGTGTAAATTGTAGACTTTCAAAGGGTCTTTTAATGTACTTGCATATATATAAAAAATTTTATATTTTAATACTCTGTTGAGCTCAGTAATTGTAGCTCTTAATTACAGTAATTTCTTTCATTTAAATAAATATTTCCTGTTGGTTTAGACACTTGCATTTACTCCTGTGTTTAACTACAGAAATTACATTCAGAAACAGGAGTATTGATGCAATAGTAAGACATATTCAAAAGACGAACTATGAGAGTGAATATTTTAATATTTTGAAGATAAAAGCCTTAGAATGGACATTTTAAACAGTAATATCTCCACAACAAAAAGGTTGCATAACACATGAATGGATTTTAAAAAATTGCTAGAACAAGACAGAAACCATGAATGCAAAAATTATTTAAGGTCATGAAGATGATTCAATATATGGAGCTTTTACTACATTCATCAGTGTACAATGCAAAACGTGTAAATTCATGGCTACAGATAGGAATCATTAATACTGCTGGTTTCTCATCCTAAAACCAGCATTTTTTTTAAGTAATATCAAATTTGTAGAAACAAGAGAATATCCATTTACTATCCCTAAAAAAAAGTTTTTTAAGCTTGTTGCTATACTAGCATCATCTTGGCATTTGTAAGGCTCTCTCAGCAACACAAAGGAGATGGCAAAACCACTCACTGTCACAAATCAAGGGATGAGGTATACTCTTAGATTCTCTAGTCATTCTCAGGTCTTTATGTTTAGGGGTGAATATACTTAGGAGCTCTCTCAGTCTTTACTGGATCATTTTTTAAATGACAGACATAACTGGGAGGCATTCTCTGTTTTACCTGTTTTTACACCAAAAAAAACCCCAAAAACCACAGAGTAGCCTTCGATTCTTAAAGTTTGATATACTTTTCCAAATTTCGCATCTGCTCTGAAATCCGTTTTGGATCTGTAACCAAGTCAGAAAAAGAAAAGGGCAAAAAATCTTATTGAAAATACTTTGTCCTTTAATTAGCTATAGCATTACTATAAACTGACTGTATTAGGTTAAAGATGACAAGGATGTGTCTAATACTGTCTTGTACAGGCAGCCCTGAAGTACAAGGCACCAAACAATACAGGCTACATCTTATATGTGTAATATTCAGATATGTAACTTTTCCAGTGAGGCTGCTCATCTTGGGTCACAAGATGACTTCTTACTAAATTCCTTTGCTTAAAAGATTCAGCTTGGTCTTTTCCACTCTGTTTTTTGTGTAGCTTCCAAAGGAGTAGCATGTGTAATGCATAAGAAAATGAGGTTAAAGTTTAATTGCTTTTTAATTTTCTAATGGAATATCACAGGAACTTAGCAAGAAGGGATAAAGATACAGAAGGGAAAAGAGTCTCAGAGACCACTGAACTAGTAGAAATGCTGAAAAACAGACTTTGTGGTAGAATTCTGGAAAGACAGGCTGATTTCTAGAGTGGAAGAAGATCTTTTTCTGAGACAGCCTTTTTCAGCAGCAGCACTTATAATTTCCAAGAATTTCCTTTTTTCTCTCCTCCGTTCCTCCACCCAGTGGGAATAGGACTGGTGCTCCAGATGCAGCCTCACCAATGCAGGAGAGGCGCAATCATCTCTGACCTGCTGTGAGCACAGGTAAACACATACATGCTTTTTTTATGTATGGCACTGAAACATGACAAAAGAGTTTGCAGTGCAACTCCTTGTTCCACACACAGCAGCCTGTAACAATGTCTCTGTTCTGGATCTCATTCCACTTTGAGGAAGGAGAGTAAATTTTCATCGGTTATACAGCTCCTCTACAATTGAACTCCATAGGAGAAATTGTGAGTTCTGAATAAGCTGGTATTACTCTCAGGAAAAATATCATACTTCAAATCTGATTTGTTTTGTTTGGTTGATTTTTTCCCCCCAAATAAGAGCAATTGACTGGATTTTTTTTTTCATAAAAAGATTTTTCAGATGTTTGGGGAAAATAATTATCGGCCAGCCAATTCAGTCAGCAGAATATAATGATCAGCCAACCAATTCAGTCAGCAGAATATATTCTGGAATTATAAAATATTAATAAAATTTAGAATTCATAACTGCACATGATAGTGTGTTACTCAAGAACCTAAATTTGTAGATGTATCATGAAAATAACTTGTAACTAGATATATCAGAAATCAGTAATGTTAAATATGTATAGAATTAATACTTTCTCAGTTAAAAAAGGCTGTTTTTCTTGCAGAATTGTTTTAAGCAGATTACCATAGTTGCTTCAGAGTATCCTAGGATTTACCATCTCTAGCAAAATACAAGTTAAACAATTACCTATGAGCAGTTACTCTGAAGAAATTACTGTAATTAGAAAATCCTGGTCCTAAAAATTTCTAAATGTCAATACATGTTATATAAGTTTTTTATATCATTTATGAGATCAAAATGTATTAAAGGAACTTTTTCTGTAATTCATTTATATGCAATTTTTTTCATATAAATGTAAGTTAATTTAAATAAATTTACAAAAACAGAATTCTTCATTTTGTTTAAATAAAATTACATGTTTTCCCACCCACAAGTGTTATTTCATTTGAAATGGAAAGCAATGTCATTTTGATAGAAAATCTAGTAAACATCTGAAGTAGTCAAAAAAACCCTAAAGATAATATTTTATATTTTTCATTAATTGTTTGTGTCTTAAACCTAGCTCCCACCTCTATTTTCACATAACTAAATATCAGAAGAATCAATATAACCAATGAATTGAAATACCTTGTTAGAGAGGCAATGTAAAATAATAGCAGAATGTATTAAAAAAATAAAAACTTTGAGGGAGAAATAAAATGTCTACAAGAATTCCTTTGTAGAAACCTTCTGCCTATTAATTCTTTTTTTCTATAGAGGATCTGTCTTGGATTTGAACAGAAGAGAAGAGAAGAGAAGAGAAGAGAAGTGACCTCAGACCAGCCTTCCAGTGCATAAAATGGGCATAAAGGAAGGCAGGAGAGGGACTTTTCATAGGAAAGGGGGAAATGACTTTAAGCTGAAGGAGAGTAAATTCACATTAGATATTAGGAGGAAAAAAATTCTTTACTGGGACACTTGGGAGATACTGGAACAAGTTTCCCAGAGAAGCAGATGGCCTTTCTAACAACTTTGCGATTGTAAGACTGTTGCAAATCAAATAAGCTGCTTCTTTGTAAAGAAGTAAACAATATATTTTATTGCCATAGCACCTAAAACTTAAGATATACTTAAGATATACAGCGTTATACTTTGAGGATAGTAGGAAACCAACATTATTGGTATCTTATGCAGGAGATGATTGTGAAATATCTATCAATGCATTAAGTGCAATTAATAGTGTGGAATATCAGGAGCTTTGGTTGTATTTCTGTATAGGATTGGTCATCCAATTTTTACACTGTAAAGATTACTGTTTCTACATCATTCCAACCCTGCAAGCTGCTTTTACAGAATCTACAAGTTACCAAGTGTTGATATTAAATGTTAATGTTTGCTGATAATATTTTTTGTCTCAGTCAGTAAATCATGCAGCTGCACTGCCAAGGGTCAGTCTTTACCCTGCAACAGGATCCCTAAACAACCCAAGGATTATGGCACTCCCAGATAAACATTTATCTGTGGTAATTTGCAATTGTAATTGTACTTGGTTAATATATGATTGTACTTGGTTAATATATGATTGTAGATTTGTATACCTGATTGTGGGCAAAAAACTGAAAAATAGTTAGGAAATCTAATTTAATTTCACCTAAGTGTCTGGGGTTTTTTGATTTTCAATGCCTGGGTCAAGGTACTGTGGTTGTATTTTATATGCTATGTTTTGGTCCTTGCTGCTTTTAACAAAAAAAACAAAATTCAAGCAATTGCTTGTTGATATTTCTCTTACCATAGTCTGTGGTGTTCTAGCCTTCAGCATGTAAATGTAAATGTGAACATGTTTAAGGATATTGAAGGGCTAAGCAATACAAGTTACCATACTAAAGTAAAAATGCAATTGGTGGTGACAAAATTGTGGCTTAATTATGAAAGTAATATTTGTTTACCAAGCTATTAATTTTGAAAAGCCCTTCTATTATTTGTATTTCTGAAGATAAAAGTTGCTTGCTGGTAGATGTGATAAACCTACAGCAGAAGCATAGTCTAATTTAATTTATTTTTATTAAGAAAAATAAGTTTTCTTATTAAGTTTCAATACTTTTCCTTTTGCTATACCTGTAGTTAAATATACCTTTTCCTGGAGGTTATATTAGAGAGGATAATCCAGCAGACACACTACCAACGTACATGATTAAAGTTCCATGAAACTGAAATTGCCTTACACTGTCCTTGACCAAAAAAAAAAAAGATGGGAAAGTTACTTATTTTTATTACCATATTCTTTATACAGCCATATTTGTATTTTCCCAAGATATGTCTGCCTTTATGTGCTTCTATCAAACATGGTTCTTCAGCATTGCTTTTTAAAATCAATGTAAGAAAATCCATTTTAGAAGAGGAATAATGGTTCAAGCTGTCAAATTTCGAAATAAATTTTGTTGGTGGTTCTCAGTAACTGTTTGGAAGTTAATCATAAAAGCAGTCAGCTTGAGGTAGTTATTGCTCGAGATAAATAATGCTTGGCAGGTTTATTTTAGTTTTCTGCCTCCAGGCCTACCATTCTGCCACTGGCCGTTTGCCTTGATGTCTGTCATCTGGTTTTGATCTCTTCCCCATTAGTGTACAAAGTAGATCAAAACTAGGCAATAAGCCATTTGGACTCTGTAAGGTCAAACGTTTTCACTGCAAAGGATATGAAGACAACTGCTTGCCAATAATTTTAACAAAATGTGAGAGAATTCAGAGCAAGTACATCTTCAACTGGATTTTAGCCATGAAAGCACATAATCTCCACTATAGTGTTGTAAAATTTGGAAACAGATACCTAACAGAAGGCTATCTTGAGATTATGAAGAGACAACTGTTTGGCTCATTATAGAGTCAGATGTATTCTATGGCATTTGAGTGGACAGCAGAGACCCTGACATTATGCATGGTCCATTAGAAGTGAATTTGAGTTTGGTGATTACAGTTGCATAAACAGATAGTTAATATATACACGAATCATCTTGAAAATACCGTGCCACCTCTTTAATACATAAAGTCTTAATTTAAAATTAAAGTGCTATCCGTTTCACTTTGCAATTAGAAAAATGGTACTAGCTAAAAAAAAGCAGGAATAGGAATGGTGTGACATGAGGGAAAATCAGATGCCTGTTCAAGTCTCTTATGTCTGATGATACCTGCACTGTTTAGCCCTTTCCCTGTCTTGCCATAGTTACAATGAGAAACTGATAGCACAGCGAAGTGTTATCAATATAGTCATCACATCATGTTTAATGCATCGTAGATATTTACAGGTGATGTATCTTTTACCAAGTTTGGTATTATATTTTTGCTATTCTAATTTGCATTTTTCTGCAGCCTGCCATCCTGGACTATGGTGAAATATTAGCCACACTGGGATCAGTGGCAAAACTCTCACTGATACCAGTATGGCCAAAGTTTCAATCAGGATCTCTGCAATAATGTAAATCTTTCAGCTAGTCAAATATTCCTGTCTTATGCTTGATGGAAGAACAATGTAAAATGTTTATGTGATGCTTCAATTGATTTCACTGATGGATTGTTTATTTTTAATAAGGTCCAGCCACTGGACCTTATATACAGGCATTGATTTATTACTTTTGGTAGCAAGTACCCGTTGCATATCATATCATGTCACACATGATCAAAAGTGAATGACTTATTTTTGCTAGTTGGTTAGACATGTGGATAACTAAATCTCTAAAGTACTAATATATTCAGATTAATTGTCAGACATAATTTTTCTAGCAATCTCATGTAATGTTACTTCTTGTAGATTTGCAAGGTGGCATTGCCAAGGAGGAAATACTGTTGACTACCTAAAATATTCCAGTGCATCCATGCCAATGATTCATTCAAGAGAATTTCTCATACATCTGTGCTAAGAATGCTAAAGGATTTCTACCCATAGTGAAGTTTTATCAGCACTTTCATTCTCTTTTTTTCACTAGTCTTGCTCACCTTGGTGTTCAATAGCTGTGAAACACTGTCATTTTAGACAAAGGATTTTCTTGGATAGTAAAGATTAACCTGTTTTACTGAGCAATTAATGATAAATAGCACTGACAACTGCTAATGTATATGAGGAAAAAAAAATTGTGAATAATACAGATCAAATTAGAAATTAGCTCTGCTACTAAACATAGCAATTACTTATTCTAACCTCAGCACGTTATGAGGCAGGGGATGTATTGCAGAGTTTATTTATTCATTAATTGATACAAAGGAATTCATTGATCAAACTGGAGACATTATTCCTGAAAGGATATGGTATTTGACAAAAACAAAAGGCTAGCAAAGGAAACCTTGATAGCATCTAAGGGGTAGCTCATGCTAGAGCTTTTTATTTGTAGCCAGAAAATAACTTAGTAGTTGCAAAGTTTTACTGAGGTGTTGCCTTAAAATTATACTAAATTGTCTCTGTTTAGAAAGACTGAAGGTCATTCACAGGTTTTGACCTTCCTCAGGAAGGTAAAAGTTTAATCCAAATTGAATTTAAAAACCCTACAATTTAAAATTTAGGATTGTCATTCAAAAATATTATACATCTTTCAACGCAGTGTAGGACAAATCAGTGTGTTGAAATACTTAATCTACTTTTCCATGAAAGGATGGAATCCATACAGATCAAGTGAGTACAATTCTTACCAAGAATCAAATTTACTAAGGAACAGTTAAGGGTTTTAGTGGATAGTGAATGAAAATTTTTTTATCAAATAAGCACAAAATTTATCAAAATATATTTTTAAGTTTTCTCCTTTTTTGAAATTAAGTCTTCCTTGCTCTAAAAATAAATAAATAAAATTATTTTTAATGTTTCCCTCTAAATCTCTATCTATGAAGTTAAATGTTTTATCACAGAAGTCCTTAGAGTGTTCTTGTCCACACAGTCTTTTAGTTCAGTGATTTTGCTTTTAATGGTAGCACTGAAATACTTTTCAATAGTGTTGAAAAATAGTATTGTTTTTCTCAGCATTTTCCATATGGAAACCAATGCTATTACATATTCCTTAAAGATCACTCATGTGTCTTTTATGTGTCTTTTATCATTAGTCACATTTTTACTAAGTGAATTTGTCTTCTAATTATGAAAGAGCAAAAATGATTAAAAATACAATGTTTTCCTTAGTCTAATGTGGGAAATACAAAATGTCTGTTGGAAATGTTAAAATCCCTTTTTTCTTTATTGCCTGTATTCATTAAAATTTTCAAAATAAAATCAATTAAAAGTAAGTTAGAACCTTTTTTTTCTTTAAATGGATGAAGTTTAAAAATGATTACACAGCTCGTAGACAATTAATTTACCAACTATTTTGTCTTTAATCAACATTTCCCATTTTCAAAACATTCATTTTTAATAGTGCCCTGCAGTTTTCCACTTTATTTAGTTTATTTTATTTTCAAGACACAAACCTGAAGCAGATACTTACATGGCTGAGAAAAATTATGCAATAATTAAGTGTACCTAAGAAGAACCCAAACAAAATCTGCATTTATGGAATCTATGTTTTGGAATGTAGATATATGACATTGCTATACTTTGACATGAAGTTGTTATAGTCCTGAAATTGCTGCTGTTCAGGCATTTACATGCACAACCCATTTTATGGCAACCTGAAAAATTTTCAGGAACTTAAATACAGTTTACATAAAAGACACAATGACTGGACAGAAATAAGTAAGCAATGATATTTATTAAAAGCACAGAAAGTGTGGTGAACTTGGCTATCAAAGGAGATGCCCAACAGAGGGAGCAGCATTTTTTATTATAATGATTTCTTTCTCTACTTTCTAGTCTGTCTCTTAAAAATAAAGAAAAAAGAGAAAAAAAAAGTAAGAGTGAAGACAACTTTAAAATATATGTTTCCATTAGGTTTAAAAATCTCGCAGTAACCAGTAGATTTTAGTCATCTCTGAATTTATGGTTGTGGTTTAATAAATTTTAGAACATATTTAATAATGCAAACATGCTAATATTCATGGTTCAAGTGTAACTAAGCTGATACAGCGTATTACTTAGCTGGCAATGAGACACGAAAAGGAAGTGGTGATGTTATAGCCATCAGCAAAATTTGGGCATAAAGTCAGACATCCAGCAAAGTGCCTCCAGCATTTAAAATGAGTGTACTTTTTAGTGATAATAAGGGCCAGTCTTGAGTTAACATACAGTGTTGGAACTTAAGAGAAATTTCTGGAAGTAGAGCACTTCAGTGCTGTCCAGAGGCTGACCCACAGCACACAACACACAACTCTACTAGGACCAATCAATCAGTGGGTATTGTTGGGATGTATGGAACAACAGCTGAGGAGTTTTGTTTCCTTTCACAGCAGTTCTTTTTATTCTCCCTTGTAACATCCTATTAGCTATTTTTATAAAATGGGATTAGACCTATGTGTCTCACTCAGGGGTAGAGAAAAAACCCTTGAATCTGTTCAAATTGATGTAGCCTTTTTTTATATAAAATATTTTGGGGACATGTCTAGCACAAAAACATGAAGGATGAGATCCATATGCTCTCTAACTCGAACTACAAATGCAAAAATGAAAGATATCAATCTCTAAAATTGATTGGATAGAGATATCTCAGAAAAATGAAGATATATTGTAGAGAAGATCACTTCAAAAATGTGCCAAGAACAAGGAATTTGTGTATTCTGTTGTCTCTTTTATTTTAATGTACCAATCTACTCTGATAATAGGAACATCATAAGGTAGAGGTCATCAGAAAATATGTACTGGTGTTTGGCTAGGGAGACAGCTGCTCTAGTTGCTTACAGTTTTCAGCCTGAGGACATTGTTTATCTTAGCAGCCATTTCATTACAACTCATAAACAGATCACATCAAAACTAGTCATAAGAAATCCCTGCATTTCTATGTCAGCCTAGCTGAGACCGACAGTGCATCCCCTGATTTGAAAATGAGCTGTTTCAAAATGCTTTAAGGATCAGAATTGAATTTAAGCCATCTATAAGGTCAATTACACAGCCTTGGGGAGTGTAATGTTCTTTATGAAGTGGGGAAATAGGCAGGAAAAGGCAGTTGTACCAAATGCATGGGGAAAGCATCTATTTAATATTTGTGGGTTTCATAAAAAAATATTCACTGTTGTATTGTGCACGTAGCTTGATTCAGAGAACAGTTACAGCATCAAAATCCTTAATGTATTCAAAACCACCTACTTTATAGATCCCTGTTAGCTTTTATCAGAGTATTGTGATTTTTTTCTTAGCTCCTCTGGCTACACATACAGCCAGAATTCAAGGTATCCAAGTATTTCAGGGTGAAAAGGTGTTCCTTATTAATACAGGAGTTTACAGGAGAGTTATAAGGGTCAGAATTTTCTTCTTAGTTTTTGCAGGAGGAAAGAATCTTTTTAAGTTGGTCTGTAAATAAATAGAATTGCAACATATGTCCACAATTACAAAAAAACCTAGTTTGTGATCTGAAAGAGGCTGCTTTTTGCCCTTAAAGCAGCACAAAAGGAACAATGAGTTACTCAGAAATCTGAAGATAAAGTAATATTAACTTTACAAGATTTGATGAAAGAATTGTGCCACCATTTAAATGAGGAAAAGCAGATGGGGCTGCAGGCAGTGTGATTGCCTTGGAAAGCTTCAGGAAGAGCTTTGGGATGTGCATGAGAGAGAATCTTACAGGAAGAATTGCAGGATATGGAGCACTTCTGTAACATTTTCAGAAACACAGTCTTATAACTCAGATTATTTTTGTGTCCAGTGGAGGATTTTGGAGAAGGTGAACAGATCTGTTGTTCTGATAAAGTGCAAAATGTGGCATTTGCATTAACATCGGTAAATGAAGTTTGCATTGACATCTGATAATGAGGAAGTAACATTACGACCCCTTAATTAAAACTAAAACCACAAATGATTGTGTAGCTCAGCAAATTCCTATTAAAAAGGTTCCATATGCAGCCACCAAGATATCAAAGTTTGGCCATAAATCGGGTGATATCCAGTCAGTATTAATGCCGTGGGATGCTGGAAAGCTGGGTGTACTACACAGACAGCAAAGAGTTAAAATCACTGGACTAAGCAGAGCAAGTGTTATCTGCCAAACTGATAAGGTTAATTTATGGCTCCTGGGTGAGAAGCAGATGTCTGCTAATCTTAACCCTAAAAGAAATCAAGAGACTGCAGTGCACTCGATCTGAGCAGCACTTACAGTCCCTAAATAAAGAATTGCTGGTGTATCACAGTGCTGAATTTTTGCTGCAGCAGAAAATGGATTTTCTGAAGTCACAGATGATTTGGCTCCACTAACAGCTGCAGCACCCAACATGGCAAACCTAACAACCACAATACAAGCACCGGAGTACTTTGACATTGTCGAGGTGGTTTCACACTCCCTTTCTAATTCTCTTATCTGGCCAGTTTATTGCAGGCAATTGAATGATAATGCTGCAGCTTTAACCACTGCTGTGCTAAATTTTCTGGAACTGGTAACTCAAACTCAGATAGCAGCAACCCTAGATGTAAAAAATATATCTTTTATGATTCCAAGCCAGAAACATGACAAGGCTCAATTGGTGCTTATCTGGAAGGGAGAACAATACTTAGACCCTCAGAGGTATAAGCATTCACCCCCCATGGCACAGGCTGTGCTTGTCGAACTTCTACAAGTATTCTCACTCCCTCTGGACATGAAATTAGCCAGAGATACCCTGAAAAGGTAGAGGAAGTAACAATAGCAATGGCACACATTTAATGAAATAGAATTTCAGAGTCTACCTGAGAAATATAAAGTCCAAGCTGTTAAACAATTTGAGCCACTAAGGGGTAACCTGTCCAGGGACCAAGTCCTTTGAGACTTGCATTGTTTTCTTTTTCCAGGAATAATGCCAGCACACCCTTACTGAAGGAACCAGTTCAGAGTGGGACACCTACCAGTGGATTTACATGAGAAAGGAAACAGGGAGATATGATAATGACTCTCCCCAGAGGCCCTTTTAACTTGGTTACTTTAGTAGTAGACATAGGAACTGAATCAACACTTAATGGACTGTTCCTTCTTTTAATAATCGGTGTGTAGTAGGCAGAATTTTGACTTTTCTTTTTCTACAGAAATCTACTAACAGATGAGATAAAGCTGCATGGAAATGTAAAGTCTGAGGCAAATAACTTACTAAGTACCTCAGCCTTCTCTATGTCTGTTGCTAGTTCCCCCTTCTTATTTATCAGTGACCTTTCATATTCTTGGCCTTTCTTTTCTGACCTATATACTTATAGAATCCCTCCTTATTATTTTTCTTCACATCCTTTACCAAGATCCATTCCATCTGTGCCTTGTCTTTCCTTATCCTATCGTTACACATCCAGACTGTATTCCTGTATTCTCTCCAGGTCACCTGTCCCTGCTTCCATTGACAGTATTTCTTTCTCACTGCTCAGTTTGAGGAGTAGATCCTTGCTTAACTATGCTGGCTTCCAGTCTGCACTGCTTGATTTCCTACCCAACAGGATGGAGAGCTCTTACTCTAAGAAAAGTGGCCTTAAAGTGCTGCCAGCTCTGGTCAGCTCCTCTGTCTCTAAGGACAGTTTCACAGGAGATTTCATTCACCATCTCCTTCAACAGCTAGGATTTGCTCTTCCAAATTTCAGGGTCCTGACTCTGTTCCTTGTCTAGCCAAGGTTCTTCCAGATGGAAGACTCAACAATGATGTGGTTGATACAGCCAAGGCTGTCTCTGATCTTTCTAATGATCCTGTTCACACTGATAAGCCCAAGGACCAGTGACTCTTCCCCTCTGGGATAGTTTCTCCAACACCTGGACCAGGAGTTCAGATGCACTCCACGAGTCTCATGAATTGCTTACAGCCTGCTGTGTTGCTTTCCCAGCAGCTATTCAGGTGGTTGCAATCTCCCACTGGGATGAAAACCTGTGAGCACCATGATTCCTGTAGTTGAATAAAGAGGCCTTGTCAACACTCTGCCCCTGTTCAGGCAGGCTGTGACTGACACCAAACATGAGGTGTCCCTTGCTGCTCCTGTCCTTGATTTTTACCCACAGGCTCTCATCCTGTTCATGGCTCTTCTTCAGAATCAGTTCTTTCTGATTTAACCATACCTGAAGAGAGAGCAACACGCCCCTGCCCTTTCTTGGAATCCTAGAATCTGCTCAGTTGAAAGGGACCCAAGAGGATCACCTGGTCCAACTCTTGGCCCTGTGTGGGACACCCAAGGACACTTGGACAAAAGGACTCAACTCCTGTCCCCTGCATAGGGCACTTCTTCACAGACTCTCTTCTCCTAAAGTTTCTACTTTGTGACAGAAACATTATTTTCAAGGTTATCTTCATAGAATGCTACGGGATTTAACTAGAGGTCTTGCAATCAAATTGACAAAAAAAAAATGTATCTAAAATACCTAGATTGCTTAAAATCATCTCACTGAGGAAGATTTATTTAAGGTGATGTAAGTAGCTGTGATATTATTTTAACATTCAATTCTTTAATATTTCTGGCATCTCCTCCAATTTATATATGCTTGGTTCTATATAAATGGACATATACTGGCATATAGAAATTAATGTACTTTATGGCTGCATTGTCCTATAGATCATATAAATTATTTATATAACACTAATAGTGAGTGAGTACATGCATGTTTTATTATGGCTGCAGAGAATTCAGAATTAAAGGTGTTTTTCCCTAAATGGGAGCATTACAGCAATTCCCCATACAAAACAAACCAAGTACAGATTCTGTAAACCTATCAACACTACTTTCTCTACATTTACTGCTCACCACAGTGAAGAGTCATGGTCATAACTGGATAAACTCTTGGATGAAGTATAAAAGGCAGGTTCAGACAATTCACAGTGCACACTGCTTGTAGAACCAATATAGTGATTGTAGGTGGGAGTGAGGGAAGTTTTGATTGTACTGGTGCCTCTAACATCAGTTATGCACATATCTGGTAAGTCACTGCGATAAGGAACAAAAGCTTGAGATCAGTAAAGCTTTCACATGAATGGTCTGTATTTGTGTCCAACAAGTAGAAAAATGCTATATTTTTTTAAAAAATTTGCTTATTCTTAATGCAACATCACTAGTTTTAGCCTGCTGAATAACAGCACTCTTAGATATAGCTTTTTAAAGTGTCTTAGAAGAATTCAAGTCTAAATCCAGGTATTTAATTTAAGACTTCTCATTTATATCCTGGCAGCTTAGGAGATCGGAAGACATAGGCAGTTTTTAATTCCTGACTCTTTTAGCACTTAAAGCTTCTGGCCAGAACTCATAACTGATGGACTGACAGACAGGATGGACTGATTAAGACTCTTGCAGCATTAAATTTCAAGTGTCTCCATGCAGATTCATCTTGACAAATAATTTTGAAATTGTGTTCAGCTTCTTCATTATTTACGACGTACATTTCCTTCTGCTACTGATGAGTGTTTCCACAAGTCATTTCACTGTATTAGCAGGGAACACTCAGCTCAAAGGTGACCTACACTGGCCCAGCATAGTCATCTCTCTAGTTACAGTGTCAGAGAGAGGATGGAATCTATCCCTATAATGAGTGCACCAGGGATGGTACTTCACGATAACTGGATACAGCTCTGAAATGGTGTCCAGGCTATAGCCAGAAGGGAGGGCTTCTATTAAAATTAATGGCTTGCTTGCTCTGTTTTTATCAATGTATTACTGAAATGGTGTTCTTTCAAGGTTGCACAGCTGGTTTAATGCTGATTATGTTTTAAGCCAGAGTGGATAATTAAAAAGGATAGAAATGAGTGTAGGGTTATTCATAACAGAAAAGATGCCAAGAACTATACAACCAAGGCATTTACTGATAAAAAAATCCAAAGATAAATTTACTGCAAAACCATTTGTTTCTGCTCTATTAAAACATTTTCAACACTTTAAAACAAGTCTCCAATTTTTACTTCTGTTGCAGAAAGTTTTACATGAAGACAGGAAAGCAAAATGCCATTAAGTTCCCTAAATTTTATGGATTTAAAGCTAGTACAAATACAAGAGAATATATCTTCTCATACAACTGAGATCATACAATTGATCATACAATTAATAAACACATGAACTCTGAGAGAAATTTTGCTATTACAAAGTCTATATAATAGACTATGAAGTTCCATGTTATAAAGTTTCATTTCATTACTCAGTTAATTTCAGGGAACAGGGATTTACTGAATGTATTGAATGCTAAGTCTCACTGATGCATCTGCAGTAATATCTGACCACACTAGTCCCATGAGTTTGGTCAGGAAAGATAATTCCCTCAGTTTCTTCCACGATGTTTTGGAAGTAATATGAAATTAATTTTATTATTTCACTGGAATACTGCCCAGAGAGATCAAGAGGTGTTATCTTCATATTTTTCAATGAAATCTGCTTTGGTTCCTCTGTTTTCATATTAAAGGAAAATTGCCTTGTTCCAGATGTTTGAATCCTTTTGTTATCTAAAAATGAGACAGGCCGTTTAGATGGTCTGATACCATTTTGGAAGGGTTCATGAGACCACTATACATACACAAAATGATGTGATGGCATGTGAATCTGTAAAATAACCTGAAAAAAACTCTTTCAGAATTAATGGGTTTTAAAAATGGTCTGATAAAACATGTATTTCTCTGAGTCAGTGTCTGCACATAGAAATTTATACCAATATTGTATAAGTATCAGCAGCCACTATATTTTGTGGAAGTAAAATATGTAGTCAGTGGTACCCTTCAGTGAGCATCTTATGTTGTCTCATTTTATCAGATGAGGTGTGAGCAATGTAGAATCAATGTATAGAAAATATTGTTTCACAGCAGAGAACAGACATAGATAGAATTATGCTTTTTAAAAAGTGATTTTATAGCTTATGTAATCATCTAAAAGCAAAATTAGTTCCACAATATTTTGCTGACTAGCCTACTGGTTATTCACACTGTCATAATATATAAAATGTCATTGCTGTTGTACCACTGCATCAGCTTTTCTAAGGTACTGCATAGCAGACACAATTAAGAACTAACTAATGTCCTCAGCTTCTACTTCTCCCGTCTCAGTGAGCGCTTTTGAGAAAAATAGATTTTTTTTCCTCTAAGCCAGGATTTTATATGTGTTTTTAAGCACATTTTCTAAATCCTCCTCATTTAAGATTTCACATTCATTACCAACTTTCAAGTAGATGAAAACTATCTTGCCTGAACTTCATCCAGTTAATAGTAGTTATTTGCTTCAGGCCCTATCTCTGGAGAGGAAATATAACCCAAACAGAAAAAAAATACCAAGAAATATTTTTAGGATAATAAAATGGTATGGAGTAAAATTGAGATTTCTTAGATCTAGAACTAGGGCAAAGCTGACTTTCATTGTTCTTCCTGGAGTTTACCATTCCTGGGAATGGTTCAAAGCTGCATTCAGAGGAGGTTCAGATGACATTACGAAAAATATCTCTCTCAAGAGTGTGGTCAAGCAGACTTCCTGGAGAGGAGGTGTAGGCCCCAAGCCAGTCAGTTTTTAAGAGGCATTTTGACAATCTCTTAAAAATACATTTTGAGTTTTTTTCAGCCCTGAATTGGTAAGGTAATTGGACTATAATCATTGTAAGTCCCTTCTAACAGAAAATATTCTATTCTATTTCATGTGTAGAAGTATTTATATATAGTATAAATACTTTAGCAAGGTATGTGGATCATTTCCCAGATTAACTGTTCCAGTGCAAAAAAAGTCTGATGCTTTTAGAGTCTTCAGGCAAACAGTAATCACAAATTAGGTCTTACAACAAAAAAGGTAAATAACAACTATGTTTTTTTTAACATTTTGCACCATGTGAGTATAGCCTTTGGGGATCTCATTTATTACCTTCTATTCTCATAGTGACTCTTATAAGAATTTTAAGTGGAAGTAGCTCTAAAGCCTTACAGTATTAAACATGTATGACACTTATGACTACTCTTCACCCTGAAAGACTGTTGCCCTATCAGATAATGAAAAAAAAATTGAATGTATTACCTAATTTTCCCCACTTTATTTCATATTTAGGACTTATTCAGAATCTTTTAGTGATTAGTTCTGGACTTCATTTGTACCATATTTATGACTTGAACCAAGTCTTTCACACTAAAAATGCGAGCCTGCTCGAAAGGGTCAAAAGGAGGGCCATGAAGATGATGAGAGGGCTGGAGGATCTCTCCTACAAAGACAAGCTGAAAGAGTCAGGGTTGTTCAGCCTGCAAAAGAGAAGGATTTGGGGAGGCCTTACAGAACCTTCCAGTGCCTAAAGGGACCTTAAAAAAAAGGGAGGTGAACTTTTTACCAGGGCAAATAGTGATAGGATAAGGAGGAGTGGTTTCAAACTTTGAAAGATTTAGGTTAAATGTTAGGAAGGAATTCTTTACTGTGAGGGTGACAAGACACTGGAACAGGTTGCCTATCCTTGGGCGGCCTATCCTTGGAAGTGTCCAACAAATACATCTAGGCTGGATGGAGCCCTGACCAATGTCCCTCCCTGTAGTGGTTGAGGTTGGAATGAGATGGTCTTTAAGGTCCCTCCCAGCACAAGTCATTCTATGATCCTGTGATTCTATGTAGAAATAAAAAAAAAAGGCAGCAAATGCAGATGAAAGGAAATTTCTGGGAGATCTGGTATCATGAAAACATTGTCAAATGGAAAAACAGTACAATCACAATGCATTGATGCAAGTCAAAATGCATTGGAAGATATATTAAGAGGATTATAATATGTAAGGCATAGGATGTAATTTTAGCTGGGGCCTGTGGGTTAAATGATATAATTACAAACACTAACAGTGATAATATGGGAATAGTAGAACATGACCAATGAATAAAAATTCAAGGAACTAAAATAATTTCCTTTTGGGGAAAAAAAAAAACCAAACAAAAAACAAAGTTCCAAATGAAAAAGCCTGCAGGGGACTTAATATGAATTTTCAAATATGTATGGCCTGATTTATTTACTTCCTGCTGATTTTGCCTTTTTCTGTTCTTCTCTTTCAATTAATACTTTAAGAAACTGTACATCATATGAAAAAAACACAAGACAATATTTACTGGTTCCAAATAGTTAGATTTTTCATATGGCAAAATTAAAACCAGGAGTTTTTTCATTATATACATTAGGGACAAACATAATCAGCTCAATTTCAAGATTAAAAGATTCATTTTAGGCATTAACAAAAACATACATTCTTATTATAAAAGAAATTAAGTACTGCCAGTAGAATTTTAAAAAATATAAAATCTCCATTTGCTTAGAAAGACTTCATAAAACTTTTGCAAACCAGAACATTTATTTTTCAAGTAAATATTTTAGTCACGTCATGTATCAGTTGGTACCTGAACTATGACTTCTATGCATAGCTTGAGCTCTTATTCCGCTGGAGTCAGCCAGCTTTATCATATACAAACAAACATGTGCTTCTGGCCTCTGCAGTAGATTTTCTCTAGGTTAAGTCTGAGGTTACAAGAGGAAGAGAAACTAGCTTCACCTTGCTGGCAGACTCTGTCCATCCCTTACTCCCAAGAGGGGAATTAAGAGCTTTGGGCAGGGGACAGAGCATCAGGATGATGGCTGGAATTCAGCACCAGCTGGTGTCATAAAAAGATGCAGAACTAGGGCACAGTGGCTGAACTGGCTTGGGGTGAAAGTGGGGCAACCTTTCATGAAATTACTGAGATGCTTTCAGCAGAAAGCATCCTGTATTTTGTTTTTCTCTTGTATGAAATGAGAAAAATACTGGAAAATATGTCAAGTGTTAGTTCTGCAGTGCAAAAAAATAGCATGCATGATAATCACTTACCTTTGTGATGCTGTTTTAGAAATGTTCAAATAATACTAATCTTTACTGAATTGGTTTGCAATGAAGACATCAAATAATTTATTGTAGCTCTGCAAATAAATAACTACAGGCTTTGCTATATAAATAATGTTCACTAGTATTCTGCCTAATACTATGTTGTTCCTAATTTTCTCCCTGCTCCTGAGATGACCCTTGCCACAGGAATGCAAAGAAGGTTGTGAAGTCTGCTTCCAGTGCACAAGCATTCATGGAAAAGAAGCAGGGATAAGAAAGCTGGGACAGTGTTTCAGGAATCAGCAAAGTCTGGAAGAATGGGGAAGCTGACAAACAGTAACCATTCCTTGAGTTATATCTGTGGCTGAATATGGTACCAAGCCCCTACAGTAGAACTCCTTTGGACTTGGGTGCAGCATCCTGTATTACTGCAGTGCTTCTCCAGTAGCTAACATGCATAGCTTCTCAGCATATTCAATTATCTGAGGTCTGACCCCACAAGTCTATAATTTCCAGTTCTAGGAGCATTCTGTTTGGAAATATCTTGGGTACCTCTGTATAGTATGGCTCACATGGAGCTACACCTCCAGAATTTTACCACTGTCAAGGTTATCTGGACATATATGAACTATGGTTTTTATATGGATACCATCAAAATAAAATTCAGATTTTTCACTCATGTAATTTAAAGATTATACTGCAGCGAATCAGGACATACAAAATTAGATTTCAATTACAGCTTGTGACGTTTTCTGCACAAAGCCTATATATTTATTTCCTCCAATCCAGACTGTAAAACAACATAATTGATCAAATAATTATGATTTCATCGTTACTTATTAATTTGGTTTTAATATTCCAGCAGATTAATAAAATGTTCTTCTGTATCTTACTGAATGTAAAGGTCAGTTAGTGTATGTTTCTGGTACTCTGAAATTCTGAAGAAAAGTATTAAACCCTTCTGCAGCCAAGAAAGAATCAGATCAACATCATTGGTATTCAGCTTATTGTCTGATAACTTGCCAAGTGTTTTAGCAATAGATTGCACAAATACTTTGAAGTGCTGGAAATCTACAGTAGTATATACACATGTGCAATACAGAATTCAAAGTAACTGATTGGGTACCTCCTTAGATTAGATTTAAGGGTCTCTCCACTGATGCAGAAAGAAGGCATAGCAGATGTAGTATAACAATATTAAGGAGCAGTCTTATTGTTATGAGAAACCTGAAGTTTCTGAATTCTTCATTATATTGCAAGGAGATGAGCTTTATCCTAAGAGGGTTGACAACTGCAGAAAAGAATCTACGTGTACAGCATTTCAAATCTACATGAAAATAAATTTCAGTGTCTGCTTTGTTTAGCTGCAGCTTGCAGTGTAAGGCTTGGTTTCCAAAAACAGTTCTGCACACATCTAACAGAGCTGTGGATGCAGAAATGAAATGGAGTCACCTCTGTCCTTGAGGTTCCTTTCTGTTACATATGTACTGCAAGTTACAGGGGGGAAGAGCTCATGTCACATAGCTAGAATGGGATTGCCTGGGCTTATAATAGTTATTTCCACCTTGTGGGCTTATGAGGTGCTTCTTTAGTTCATAGATTAAATTCTGTCAGTGAAGGAATCAAGCATAAATCCTTTTACCTTCAGTAGGAATTTAATACATTTAACCTGAGAATATGTAACAATACTCCATACTGTATTGTATATAAAAAGCCCTTTCAGTGACTGTGGGAATGCAGCCATTTCTGGGATTCAGTATAACAACTGTCTGACAGGTTTGCATCCTCCTGTATTACAGAAAGAGAAGAGATTGTTACAATTTGCTAGAAACCTCAGAATAAACTCTAGGTGTACAAATTATAATAATTATGCTTTGTTGCCTAAATTTCAGTTTACAGAATATATGGAATATCCACTGACTACTGATTTTCCAAAAGCACCTAGATAATTGCATTTTAGGTTTTCCTCAAAGAAAAAAAAATGTTCTTAAACATTATAAAATACATGTTATGTTGGTGTGTATTGTAGAATGAATTGTGATTTATGTAATATTCAAACGTTACAAAATATATCATCCATTAAAGTTGCTTTAATACATGCAATATGTTCTTCCAAATACAATAATATATTTTTCTAAATTTAGAAAAGAAAAGCTTGTTAAACCATGATGTGCCAAAACTGGTCCAAAATCTTCTATTGCAAATGCTACCAGAGGAAAGACAGCATATTTCTTTGTCCAGCAGACCTTACTTTTCCTGGATTCAAAATGTTGTCTACTTTCTCAATAACAGTTATTTTTGTCAGCTCACTTCTAAGTTGCAAATGGGAAAATAAAAAAGGAAAGAAATTAGATTCAGGTGTGAATACTTTCAGTGTAGTCCTTAATGAAGCCTTAACAGCAGTGCCTAAAATTATTTCTGCTAAAATTTTTCAGCATAGATAGCTTCTTTTGCACATATGCTGAGAGAGGACTTGTTACTAGTATGAAAAGAAATGCGCTAAAGATTTGATTTTAAACTCTAAGATGAATGAGTTCAGAAATTTGTTCAAAACAAACCTCTTTTTTTCATGCCTGGCATATGAGTGCAAGTTCAATTTTTACAAAATAGAATTTGTTTTAAAGACCCTGAGACATTGGCCAGCAAAATCTCTCAATAGTATTTTCATATTACTATTATTCAGAAGAACCTCTAGAAGGTTGTGACTCATGGTTTCTACTGCATCTTGAAAAAGATACAACCAATTTGCAAAGCAAGTCTGGTACAGAATCAGCCACAGTGTCCACTTAGGGCATAATGCACTATGACTTTTGGAAAAGACAATGGAAAACTGAAGAAAAGCACTCCAGCCACAGGATATGACTGGCTGCATTAAACATTTGTGCTTTATGTGCATGCTTCAATTACAGAAGCTGGATTCCAGCATACTCAAATTTTACGAAAATCTTACACTGAAAGGTGTAAGCAGAGTTTCCTAACCAAATGTTGTGATGGCAACTGAAATGGCTGGAGGATGGGATCATGCTGCAGAACAAAGGTTCTCTGTAGTGGGAAGCAGCTAATGATTAATTTTCTGATGAACTTGTGAGTTGCTTCTCTGGCATGCATTTCTGTAGCATTTATTAACTATTTTGGAAAACCCAGCCTGAAGGTCTTTTCTTACTTCTTTCCAATCCACAATCCAGGCTCAAAAGAATGCAGAGTAAGTTTAATATTCATTAGCAAATTTTGGTTTGACTAAAGAATTACAAAGGCCACAGAGGTTTAAATGTCTTGCTTTGTGAGTTTAACTGAGTCGGAGTTATGCACCAAAATTGTGTTTTTTCTTTGATACTTTTGGAATGATGGATGACTCATGTTGATATTAAACTCATTAAGTATGTCTTTTGGGAGAAAAACAACTACAAAACAGGTTTCATTTTAATTCCCCCATTCTTCAAGGTGCTTATTAAAATAGAATATAATCTGAGTGTCTAAGAAAATGGTAATAAAATGTCCTAATTGAAAGCTGTATTCCTTATCTTCATTAAACAATATTTCTCTGCTAGTAGACAAGACTATTTCCTTATAATATAGGAAAAGGTCACTTATATTTCTTTTGTTTCTATATTTTTGACACCAATGTGGATTTTTTCATTGTTTGGACTATTTACGTTGTACTTCTCTGATACAAACTCCTTTGTCATTTACTGAACCCTTTTCCCTGTAGTCTGAAGTTCTTTTCCTTTTTAATTAGATTGACCTTTTGGTTCACTTGCTGGCCCTCAAAATGACTGAGAATGACTAGTCTTTTGGAAGACAAGTTGAAATCAGCACAGAGAGACTGAAAACAGTCATGCGAAATAAAAATATTTTATGCAGCAGTCCAGCTCTATAACTGCATAATCGTTATGTTCATAGCCTCTAACACAAAGAAATACTGGCCTCTGCAAATTTTGTGACATTTTAATGATGACAGGTTCTTTCTCATCTCTTTGAATGAATGCTTTTATATTGTACTTTGTGACTAATATTTTCAGAGTACATTTTTACTGTCCTATAATGATTTGCCTTTTTACCCTTCCAAGTTACAAAGGGTGAGCTTTAATTAGAAAGTATAAGTTCATTTGCAACTGTTTATTGCATATAGTCTATTTCTCTTCTTTCTACCACCATCATAGAAAGAAATTACTGTTTAAGTTACATTTTCTAGGTTAAAGAAAGAAATAAATGGAATATTTTTTTTATTCTGAGGGTGATTAGACATAATTCCAGTAGTTTAGAAAGAAATAAAAAGATATACCTTTACAGGCTTATATAATTGCCCTAGAAGTTTAAGGTGAAGCACAAACTCTTTTTTCAGTTTTCACTCGGAAGAAGATAATCAGCAAAATTCACATTTTCATTTACAGCAGTTACAGCAATATACCTGAAGCTAGGGATTGAAGAACATCTTCTTTTATGGTCTTTTGGGTGGTGAGAAGGAATTTACATCTCATCTCTCTACTCAGTTGAAGGTTCTCTAATTTATAAATGAATATTGTGACAGGAAAGGTTCATTCACAATCAGGTTTCCAATAATAATTGAAAAGCATCTGAAAAGTTGAGTATGAGTTATTCAACCAATATTAACCTAATACAAAAGAGCTTTAGGCTTTTTGAAAAATCTGTGAGAAAAACCTGTCCTTTTGGTACTTCTGCATAGAACAAGAAGCATTTCTCTTTCTGCATCTGAGTTGCATTCTCTTATTTTCAGGGGCTTGGTTGATTTTCCAGAAAAGTGACTAAAGTGGCTGATCCAGGTAATCACTGAATACTGTCATACCTCCACAACATGGCCCCGTGTGTTAACAGCCTGTGTCTCTCCTGCCTGTATATAAGCTCCAAATCAGGCCAGCTCTGTGCCTTGGAACAGGATGTCCAGCTACTAGTGCTGAAATGCCACCAGCAGTTGCTGGAGGTTCCCCTTTTTTCTCTTGGTGCCGACCTTTAGAACCAGTAGTTCAGTGAGAAACATTCCTATTTTTGGAATAGTAGAATCACCATCTGTACTTTTTGTAGTTGCTTTGTTTCTGCTTCTGTAAAGCCACACCTTGCTCTTATATTCATTGATCAGCCTCTATCCAATGGAAATTTCTTAGATCCACTTAGTAGGATTTCAGTTAATATCCCACTCCTATTATAACCTTTCAGAATGTCTACTTCATCCATTTAAAGGATGATAAGCTCTGTTATTTTCAGAACTACACCAAGATATTTTCGTTCTTGTATATAATAATCTAGATGGTAGAAGTACTACCATCAAGCATGATTGTTGTTGTCATATGAGGAAGCAGAAACATTTCCCCTATTTTGTTTCCCAGTCTTTTTGCTCTAATTCTGAATATTTTTCTGTGTAAAACAAGGTCACAGAATCTTAGCTATTTGATACAAAGGATTTGTCATAAAATTTTTTTATATCTCTTTGAGCAGACAATTAATGTGCTCTTACAATTGGGTTTTTATCCCAGCTGTTTCTGACCAGTTACTTAGCTGCAGTTGAAGAAACAACTGTACTATCATTAGGACATTTGTTTAGGCAGTGTAGGTTTTATACTTCCACCATGGTTTTTATGGAATTTTATGTAATGAAGAGCTTGTTGTTGAAGAATTTTTAGTGAATGTTTCTTTTGTTAGTCTAGTGAAATTCAGATTGTTGTAGGAAATGTTAATCTAAATATTTTTGTAAATGAATACAGTGAATTTTATTATTTTCAGAGGAAAAGCCCTTCATCTTCTCAATGATTAGGTGTAGCTTAAGTAGACAAAAGGGAGTGGCAGATCATGTTGTCCTACACTTTCAGGATGTCAAGTCAAAAAGATAAACAAAATTAATAGCTCCTAGCACAAATTGTGTTCTGAAGAGGTTTTTAAAGAATAAATAAAAATTTTCTGTTCTAAAGCGCCAAAAATTTTAAGAGAATCTATCCAATCTTAAAGCACTAATTAAGTAAAATATTAATAAAACTTTTCACATAACTGAAAGTAATCACTGCTTCATTCCTTAAGGAACCAGATACATTATTAATTATCAAGTTCAATATTTATTCAAAAGCTCTGAGACTTTTCATAGCAAAATAATATTACATTTTCATCCATAATTTGTGCCATAAAATTTTTAAGAAAAACAACTCTATTTTTGAATGCTGTTATAAAATAAGAAGATTGCCTTAGCTGTTTAAATTATTTTCTATATGTGTGTATTTTCATGTTACAGAAGGAACTGGACCTACTTTTCTAATAGTTCCTGAAAACCATACTAAGACATACCTTAAACACATTAAGAAAAATCTTACTTCCTCAACCTCCACAGTGTGCAGTTTAAACCACAAGGTGCAATGTAGCAGAATGCCAATGTAAGGTATGGTTACTCATGAATTTAAAACTTATTCCTTCTATTACCTGTGGAATTGACTGTTTTCTGCTTCCCCTATACAGTGACTTAGTTGAAAATAAGTGTTTCTCAATGTACATTTTGAAAAGATTTTGTCTCATTTCCTTAGTAATTTGATGAAGGAATTTTTAGGACACAACTGGTTAACCCTCATAGATACAGAAAAATGTGAATTTAATTGGCAGAACTTTATCTAAAGCTATGACATCACAATTTCCCAACACTTTGTTTAAAAATGTGATAAGTGATTTATGTTTTGGTAGATGCACATGTAAATACTACAACCCCACTCCTCCGTGGCTGAATAAGTCCCTAGTGGCAGAATGAGACTCACTGAATAAAGTCCCTAGTGGCAGAATGAGACTCACTGAATAAACTTTAATGGAGGAAATCTCAGATAAGATGGACAAGTATCACTGTGAAGCTCAGGGAAGAATGCAGGATGTCTGATCACAGCTGTTGCAAAAAAGTTACTTTATTTCCCCACAAAGGAGACTGGAACATGACCCTAATTTCAAAATCTATCAACAGCTGAGTAGGTAATACGGTGATATAAATGAGTTCTTTAAAAGAGTGTGAGGACACCAATGGGTTTGAGCTGGCTTTCACCCACGTATGCCTTCCCAGCCAGTGAGGGGACAGTCAAAGTTTATACCAACATTGCTAGTCATTTTGAAATCCATCTTTTACATAAGTGTACATGCTCAACATCATGTCTGACTATTATTAGTTCTCATACCCCCAAAATCTTACCTTTATAATGAGGAATTTCTTTGCAGCAGCCTTCTCACACAACTGACAGAGGATTTGCAAGAGGGAATTCCAACTGGACATATTTGACCTTTAGTTAATGCCCTTATATATTTTTCTGTAGTTTTCTAGTATTTTGTTCCACTGAAACGTTTTAATTTTTTCAAACCTAAGTATGCTAGTTACAAACTTTGCCACACATACATAAAGAGAGATGATTAAAAGCAGAAGACAACATTTAGGATAAGTTTAAAAACAATGCTGCTAAGTGTGCACCAATACAATACTTTACAATCACAACTGAATTATGTAATAATAATATTAGAATTGGTATGACTCTTAATCCTAAAAGTAGTATAGAAAGTTGGATGATTCAGTGGCATGGATGTTTTCCAAAGAGCCTTATTGTTACTATCTTCAGGACTTAGTGTGCATTAGTTAGAGTTCTTTGTTGTTTGTCACCTTAAATATAGAGGTATTATGATTATCTTTATGATTAGCATACAGCTGGTATTCTGGAAGTTTTTGAAGTTCCAGAGCACCTGTTAAAACACATTTTCCCATTCAATAAAGATGGAAATGTCTTGCTAAAGAGAAATAATATCTTTGGCTTAACTTCTTAAATTCTCTTTAATTCTGGAAATTTCTATATTTAAAAAATACCTGGTATTGAATATTTACAGAATTATGGTACATAAATACATTGCAAGATGAGCAAGATGTGCTTAATCTATTGGATCTTGTGCAGCATTTACCAGTACACTCACTGTAATTCTACAATCTCATCATCTTTCAGGATTCAGAAATGCAATGAAAACATCAGGTTTCTGGGTTTTTGGGTTCGGTTTCAAATTTTCTTTCATTTCATTGTAGTGGCATTTAAAAAGATACTGTATATATTTATGGAAAACATAATGTGGTTTCTCAGAAATGTTATTTCCTTGGGCATCAAATGGATAATGAAAGGCTTGATGATCTGGCTGTTCATATGAACTATCACACACACACTGCAATTGTATTCTTTCATCCCAGAGATAAAAATCTTGTCATTGTGGCATAATGAGATTATTATGACCCATATCATTAAAGTGCCAAAAAGAATTTGGGGAATTACCATTGTTGGTATGTCCAACCATCTTTGGGAATGATTCATAGCAAACTTATATTTTGTGAAATTTGCCTTTATTGCTTCATCAATCTCATTAAAATCAAGGAGTCCCACAGGTTTATGAAATTAAACTGGGTATAATCAAAATATAAAATGCAAAGCTATGACAAAAACATGCCTCTACATATTATCAATCCCAGACAGCATGCAACAATAATCATGACATTCTAATAATACTAATAATGAAGGAAATTTGCTTCTTAGGATCCTTTTGTTTCAAATGAATACAGAATAAATGAATACAGGATAAATGAATAAAAAGTTTTCCCACACCGATTTTTTTTTCCTTTGTGAAGGGATAGAAGGGAAAGTGCTTGGTTTGTACAACTCTATCAAAGAATCTTTTAGTACTGTCTTTGAAGTTGGTTAAGCAAATAATAATAGAATTCAAGACGATGATGAAATTTAAGTACCTTAAAAAATTAAATTCTGGATTAAAAAAATTTAATTCTGGATTTTAGATGTTTTTAAAACAAATGCTTTTAGAATGCATTTTTAAAAAACAATACTGACTGAATTTGGACAATAATTTGTCATTGGTGTAACCATATCCATTTATTGCTCCTAATGGGTTGGCTTTTTACTAGTATTTTAAGGTATTAGGAATAACATACTGCTACATCTCTTTGTTATAGAGATGGATAAAAGCTCAATTTACAATTATGTCCATGTAGAATTACTCTTAAAATGGGGGTATAGCAGAGGGGTCAAAGAAACTGTTGTAGTGACTTCATCAGGGTTTTCAAACAGAGTTATGCACAGAAAAAGGGCACAGAGTTGTAGAATTAATATCTAAATTAGTAGTATTTTTAAGTGTTCTATACAGACAAAATCTGTACAAAGTTTAAGAGAGTGAAAATTGAGGCTTATCATTTTATAGTGCAATCACCTTCCAGGTGATCCCTTTATAGAGTATGAACTTGATCTGTTCTTATTACAGTTTATACAAGGTTTGACAGGAAATGCATAGATTGGTTAATATATCTGTGGAAAACATGTTAGTTTTTGTTATCCTGGTTACAGTTTTGCAAAACTGATGCCATATTGTGGGGGAAAATAACTGGAAAACCATCTTTTAATTTATAATACCTTCACAGGTTACACTTCAGTGAGATTTTAGCAAGATCTTGTTATAATACCTTACTTCTCTAATATTAGACAATAGAACAGAAGATCATTTGGAGCAAATCTATTTTTTGAAGTCTTAATTAAGTCTCTTTGCTATTACTGTCTGAAATTTTATACTCAAATTTTCCAATATGTTCCTGCTTCTTCAAAACAGTAATGCAGGAAGATGGGTTGGGTCATAAAAAGAGCTAAGGAAATGCCTCCACTGAAGTATCAACCACACTATGCCTGAAGCCTCAGGGCCAGCATCTCACCCAGCATAAGGCACTTAACTAAACCTAAAGATAATCCTCAAAAGATAGGAAAAAGGAGCAATTTATGCACTAAAGCACTGGATTATCTCCTTTGATTTGATAGTTTTTTCAGCTGACTGTATCGAGAGTTGACATAACTTTTCTTCTTATGTTTTGTCTGGAATTATGTGGGAAGGATTCATATGAAGCATTAAAGATGGCACTAGTGGAGGGGAATGGTCTAGTGCAGTTCTGCTCTGCCAGTTGTGTCTGACTGGATTGCTCTGTCTACAAGAGGTAACAGCTAATTTCAGGGACCAATCATTGCTTTTGTAAATGGGGAAATGTCCATAGCAATTCAGCTTATCAATCAAGAAATTTAAACACTTCTCTGCATCAGGAAATTAAACATTTCTTTGCATTTGTTATCTTCCTTAAAAAAAAAAAAAGCAGATTTGTAGAGATATTTTTTGATATTTCATTGGAAGTATACAGCTTTACAGAACATGCTAACAAAACTCACAGGAGCAGAAACTGTGCAGATGAAACTCTGATGAAGTGCTATTGAATTTCATTGATTTATCATGCAAAGGCCAGGAGTATATGATGGGAGAAACTGTAGGCTTTAATAAGCTTCCTGGAAGCTTGATAAGGATATGTTCAAAAGGGAGAGAGAATACTATTTAGATAAGGCTATATTCCATGAGACTAGAATGTGATTATTTGTCTGATATTCAGAGGCATTATAAAAATTATGCAGAACTGGCAGGCAGGATGACCAGATTTAGTAAAAATGGAAGCTTTAGTAAGGCTATCTTTCTGTCTACAGATTTTTATTTTCAATTTCAATTTAAATTCGGTGCATAAGACAGAAACAATACAGACAAAAAATTTCACTTCCGATTTCAGCCTATTCTGCTATAGGAAAAGAAAACTGGAAAAGGACAGAATTAAATAAACAGTGCCCTAAAGACCATAAAAAAATTAATATTGATATAAATAATATTCCTCACGTATTTGATCCATTTCATGCCAATTATTTATCAGTATTGAATTCAGTTTCAGATATGCAAGGTTCTGTGACTGAATTTCTCAGTGATTCATAATAAATTAAGATAAACTGCTCTCAGGGAACCCTTAAAGGGATGAGACTTCATACTTTGCCAACTTACCTTAGTTATATAGTATGTAAGGCTTTTTGTGTGTTTGATGTTGTTCTGAACATTGAACATGGGATGAAATGGAAATGGGGGTCTTGGCACAGTATTTCCTAAGTGGAGGATTTGAAGTAAATGCCTCTGTGTGGTTGTGTATCACACTTCACAGAAAAGACAACAGCTGCACTGCATCATCACTGCAGCTCCAGATGTTCAGTGATGACAGAGTTTTCTTTTTTCATTACATATCAATGATGTAATGCTACATAATACTTCTTACAGACAGGAAAAGAGAACACAGTAATTTGATGAATGTTTCAGATAGAGAACAGCTGCATGTTTTGAAAGGTCATACTCAGATATCAGTCAGATAGTACTTGCTCCCAGAAAAGAAAAGAAAACAAACCTTTCTCTCTCATTTACGCTATTTTAAACCAAAACATCTTTCCTAAATCATGTATTAATTTTTTAAGTCTGTCTTCATCAGGAAAGATTTTGAAGCTGCAAATGACAAATAACAGATGACTCCATAGTAGTAAATGTTTACAGACAACAGGTATGGCTTTGATTGAGTTGTGTCAGAAGTATCTCAACAACTAATGTCTTTGTCCTAGGGTGACTGTCTTGTAAAGAACAACATAAAATGAAGGTCTTAATTTCAATCTTTTAGCACTTTTAGTTTATACTGAGCATTAGCTCAGTAACTGACAGACCCTGTTTTATTTCTAGTAAGTCATAATTTGCATCATCATGTAAGGCATCCTCTATTTTCTGCAGAAATAAAAGTAAAGTTTTTATATTAAAAAGAAAAATATGCCTATTAATCTTTGGCTCAAATTCCTCAGAATTCCTTGAGGAACCCTTCTTTGCATTTCAGTAGCAAATCCTTCAGACATACATCTGCTAAAAATGTAATGTAACATGATAATTTTTCAACATAAATCTGACATTTATGGAGTTGCTAAAAGAACATCAAAATGCAAATTTATAATAATAGCTGTTATTTTATCCTTAGGTAGTCCGATTATTCAGGCAACTATCTTGTATGCAGGAGTCACCATGAAACACCTCTGTTTTTAAGAGGTAGCGGTAGTACTAGTGTCAGTCATGAAAATGGATGCCTAGGATGGTTGCATGATTTGTATCCGTATTTTTTTAATAAATAGATTGAATCATGTAGACTTAATTTTTTTTTTTATACATGTAATTCCTTCTTCAGATGTGAAACAGTCAGCTGATATTGGATTTAGAATAGAACAACACATCTGAGTATTACCTAGTCATGACCATCATTTAAGCTGCTGGGGGAAAAAAGGGTGTGGTACTTGGGGGACAGGGGAGATAATGTCACTATCCATGAAACAAAAGAGAGACAAATGTCACATTTGGGACACTGAGAAATGAGGTAGGAGGAAATGAATATCTAATGAAGTCACTACATTTGCTGAGATAATCATTTCCATAGCCATTTCTGCTACAAATTGTAGCTTTCAGGCTCACCACTTTGAAATATCCCTTAGGTTCAGGACTGAAGTCAGAGGTGGAAAGATATTCCACCAAGATTCCACATTCTATTTGTAAGCAGATGTTCCTGGTTTTTATTGATCAAAAGTGTTCATTATAGGAGGTATCAATTGTGTCAGTTATAAACAAAGGTACACCAACTGAAGTTTAAATTAAATTGTGACTGTTAAATGAAAAAATTGAAGAATTGAGAGTATTAATTTTGTTTTAAGCTCACCCTGAAGTGATTCACTGAGTCAAAATGTGCTTTATTTTCTCAGGAGAATAAAACCTTAGTAGGAAAATAAAATGACCTAATAATAATAAAAAAAACAAACCCAAGCAAACCAATCAACAATAATAGCAATATCAACAAAAACCCAAACCTGAAAAGCAAACCCCCCAAGCCAGTTACAAGAAAAATAGAGAAATAAGCTGTTGCAGATGTTACTTAGTAACCATTACTGCTACAAACAAAATAGAAGAGTACAAGATGAATTTGAGACCACTGGAAGTACGCTATTAAAAATATCTTTTGTCTTGTACTTGAATTGTTCTCAGGACATGCAGCAAAGACAAGATCATATTATAATATATTGTGCTTCTGTTTCTACTATTATTACATTTTCTCAGTTGGAGAAATCTCAGCTATCTTGCTAAAAGCTCAACAATATTTAAGACTGTTTCTAACTTTAAGTATAGTACAAGCTCAATCTAAGCATAATCCTTGAAGTAACTTACTGAATGTAGATATAAAAACTTGCTCCAGACAATAGTAAGTGCAGAATTTAAAACATATTTTTATAGGGTTTGAGCTGAAAAAAAGGCTTTGACCTTGCTTAAAAAATCTCCTACCGAGGATACATTTTCACATGAATATTTAATTTATCTACATTTTGGCTTTCATGTTTGCTTTCTTAAAAAAAAGTAGGTCTTTCATTTGAAGTAAAAAAAGTGAAATTTATGCTATTTAAAACAAAATCCAAAGTGAATATGAACAGTGACCCCACAGCTATAAAAAAGCTTCATACAATATTAATCTGATACATATGCGCGTGTGTTTGTGTGTATGTGTGTGTGTGTGCAATTCCATGAGACAGCAGATAAGAAGCTAGAAAGCCAGTTTGTAACTAGACAACCTAACAGCTTTTTTTTTTATAAAGAAAAATTGTTCAGAAAAATCACCAGGAGAAATATCAACATTAATTTCAAGATGTATTTTATAATGTAGCTGCTTGTGAAGATACTGTGATTTTTTTTGTAACTGCAAATTAATTAATTGCTAGAAGCATGATTATTTCTCAACACAAAAGTACATAGTCCTTTTTGTTGACCTAATTAAAACATGCAGAAACTCCAACTAATTTGTCATGAAACAGATACATATCTCCTTTTCAACATGTTGCAGTATAGTTATAAAACTGAGATGTCCACCATGAATTTGACAAATTCTTCTCCAAAATTATTATAATAAATATATTATAAATTAATATTTTTTATGCTTGAAGTTGAGTTTAAAATATTAATAAATAAAATCCTATCATGAATCAAAAAGTTCTCATTATATTTAACACAGATAATATAATATTTAAATTATGTAACAAAAAAACGCTATTGGAAGAATCCTGTACAATGTCTGGATATTACTGTTAATTAGATTTATACTTTTACTTATGCCATCTCAATGTCCTAAATACAAAACACAGCCATTATTACACCAAAGTGTTTTCAGTGTTGTCCTCAACAAAGAATAATTTCCCTGACAATTTTATCTTAATGAGACCCTGCTTGCAATCAAAATACACTGGGCACAATGTAAAGCCATTATAACATCAAGATGTAATCTGTGGTACAGTTTCAAAAAATGTTTTCTGGATGATTTTGGTGTTTTGCTGGACACCTTATCAGTACGTGCAACAATTCTTGTTAGAAGACATTAAGTCAGAGAATGAGCATATGTTTGGGTCATAGGGTTTATGTTTAGGAACCAACTTCAACTGGCCTTTGAAAGTTATGGTTCATCATTTTATGTTGCCAGTAATTTCAGCTGCTTATTTTCAAGACAGTGGTATAGAAATGGTCTGTGAAGTTGGTCATGAGCAAATGTAGAAATTTGACAGCATTTCAGTACTTATGAACAGGTACTGAGCAAGATTAACTTGGCTTGGGTTTTTTTGGAAATCACGCATACATCTTTGTGTACAGTTGTCTTTCAAAAATAATTTTCATAAGTAAATCCAAGAATCTTTGAGATGCAAGCACCTCACAACCACTTATGGGCTCCATAAAAAGTCTGATTTTATCTACAATAGGATATTCCCAAATAATTATTGAGAACGAGATTTGAGTTTCTGTCTTGTCCTAGGGTGACGCTATGATGCTTGTATCCCCATTCATGTGTTCTGTTAATGTTGGATATTATATTCTGTACCTTTAAGACTGGCTCTGAAGAGGGAAAGTTTTGTTTTGGTTTTCTTATCAGCCTGGCGGGACACAGAGACTGCAGCTTTTGCTTTTTCTGCTTTTGCTTTTCGCTTTACTCTCTCTCGCTCTTGCTTGCTTCACTTCTGCTTGCTTTTGCTCATTAGCTAGTTTAGCTAAACTGTCCAAATTTCTTCCTGGACTATTTCTCCTTTCCTTTTCTCATCATTTCAAACCTGCTCCGGACTGGGACCTGGGAAACACCAAGAGTCTGCACCTTGCGGCCTGCAGCAGCTGCCCCAGCGCCGGAGGGACTGAGAACAGAGTGACCACCCCCCAAAAGAGACTTTCTGAATTTGTCATCTTTTTTCAGAGTGGTGTCATCCGGTATTGTTCATTTTGTGTGCTGGGGGGTGCTGTGCTTGTTAAATAAACAGGTTCTTTCCACTCCTCTCCGAGGAATCCTTCCCGAACCGGTTGGGGGGAGGGGCTGTGTGGGTTTGCTTACTGGAGGAGCCCTAATTTGGAAATTCTCCTCCAAATTTGCCCTAAACCACGACATGTCTTTTTCCTGAAACACTGTCAAAAATGATGCCTCCTCATGTATTAACAGCTAATCACACACTGAGAGTTCTAATGAAAAAACAAGTTTATATGTGAAACAATAGAAAACACTGTTAAAGGTATGTTGGTGAGTTTCTCTAGAAAGGATTAAAATTGTATTTGACTCACTGAAATACTGACATTCTGATACTTATTGTACTCAATGCAAATGCTGCCACTTCTTTCAACTGATTATTTAGGATTCATACAGAAAATGTATCTTTCTAATCTCATCCTGTAGATAAAACTTACTGAAAAAGCGCACATTAGCCAACCAACCGAACAAGCAAAAAAAGATAATAATTGAAAAACTTTTAGATTATTTTGATAATATATTTTCATTGATATAATTCCTTTATTGATATGAACCATAATAATTCTCTTCATAACACAATCAAAAGGAAGGAAGACATAAAGAGAATACTATTCCATATATAGAATCTCAGAATCATGGAATCAACAGGGTTTGAAAGGGTCTCTAAGATCATGTCCAACACTCAAGCTAATGCTTCAAAGTCCACAGTAAACTATGTTCCTAAATGCCACACCCACATATTTTTTGACCACTTCCAGGAATTTTGATTCAACTACTCCCTTGGTCAGCCTGTTCCAGTGCTTGATAATGCTTTTAGTGAAGGCATTTTTCCTAACTTTTAAGCTACATATCCCTTGGAACAAGTTGAAGCTGTTTTCTTTTTCCTATCACCGGGAGATGGGAGAAGTGACTGCCTTCCACCTCCTACAACCACCTTCCAGGTACTTGTAAAGTCCAATAAGGTTTTCTCTGAGCCTCATTTTCTCCAGGCTAAACAACCCCAGCTCCCTCAGCTGCTCCTCATAAGACTTCTACTCCAGACCCTTCCCCAGCTCTGTGTCCTTCTCTGGACACGCTCCAGCATTGCAGTGTCTTGCAGTGAGGAGCCCAGCACTGAACAGGATTTGAGGTGTGGCCTCACCAGTGCTGAGTACAGGGGACAATCACTGCCGTGCTCCTGCTGGCCACACAATTGCTCGTACAGGCCAGGATGCCATTGGCCTTCTTGGCCACCTGGGCACACACTGGTTTGTGTTTAACCACGTGTCAAACAACACCCCCAGGTCCTTTTCCACTGGCCATCTTTCCAGCTACTCTGTCCCAGCTTGTGGAGCTGCCTGGGGTTGTTGTGACCAGGGGCAGGACCCAGCACTGGGCCTTGTTGAAACTCACACTCTTGGCCTCAATCCAGCCTGTCCAGATCCTTCTGCAGAGGCTTCTTACCCTCCAGCAGATCAACACTCCCACCCAACCTGGTGTCATCTGCAAACTGACTGGGTGCACTGGATCCCCTCATCCAGATTATTGATAAAAATATTTACCAGATCATCGATAAGAATATTAAACAGGTCTGGCCTCAATTCTGAGCCCTGGTGAACTGCACTTGTGACCAGCTTCCTACACGATGTAACTCAATTCATCAACACTCTCTGGGCCTGGCCATTCAGTTTTTATGAAGTGAACATTGGATTAACCCAAGCCATGGCTAGCCAGTTTCTCCAGTAGAAGCATAATTCATTTTATAATAATGTAGGAGACCACGATGATATTATTATTATTATTATTATTATTTATTTATTAATTATTAGGACATTTTGAATAATATGTTATTGCCTGATTTAATTTGGTTTAACAATGAAAAGATATTGATGGTTTCTTCCTAATTACCAGTTATGGTCCTTACACTGTTTTAGTGCTACTTGACCTTTCTGCAGCATTTAATAATGGGAACTGTGGGATACATTTTTGAGACCTACAATTGCTCTGGTTTTTGATTTTTTTTCAGTTTGTGTCATCCTCCACTTTACTTCTTATCCTGAGTTTGACAACATGGTCTTTCGTGTCTCCCATTTTGAAACTATTTAACTGAAATTCTGTACTTGGATTAAGGTTTCTTAAAAAATACTGCACCCGATTTTGTCACTTTTTGGTTCTTACCAGCATATATGCACAGTAAAAAATTGGTTATTGTGAAGTTTATTCAACTGAATTTTAACCCTCTAAACAAGGTTCAAAAAGATTCAGAAAAAAAGAATACCATCATATTAAGACTAGAAAAATTTTACATTCCATAAAATCATGAAGATTACATATTTGGTTCTGTTTTACTCAATTAAATGAAACTGAAATGCAATAAGTGATGGTACATGTAAAAGGTGAAATTTGACCATGTGCAACAGCCTCTTTTGTCCTATTATCACAGTGAGCTGGCCCTATGCACTAAAGTAAATTTTGTCACTTAAGGGAAACTCAGATCTTCACCAAGAGAACATGGAATAATGAATAGCCTTTATTCCCCACCTTATAAGATAATCTAATATGGTGCAATCTATGCCTGCTTCTCTTCCAAATATTAGAAATTTATTTCAGCCTATTGAGAACAAGATTTTCATCTGTGTATGTGTTTCTATAAATTTGGAGTAATTGAAAAAAGTTGATTTTGAAAGAGGCTCTAACAATGGCAGTAATTTGAATGGCAGATGAAACAGAAATAGGAGAAGCTAATGGGACTTGAAGATTGAATACTGAGCTAGGTTTTGTACTGACATTTAGGAAGGGTTGATATTTAAAAGTAGACTAGTGTTTAGGTGTCTTCACAAGCAAAAACTGAAAAATCATAACCTGACTGAGAAGTAACCTGTTCACAAGAAGCAAAAAAACTATTGATAACCAAATTTGACAAGCCTTTTTTTTTTTTCTTTTCCATTTTGTGTGTATTTTAAACTCTTCAGAAGACTTCAGGCAAACTTACATCAAATTTGTTTATGTTTACTGAGAGCCAGGATGGTGTAGTTTTTCCAGACCACCCACAGAGGAAATAAAAAGTTTTCTTGGCTGGAGACAAGCTGATGCTTGACTAGATGTTCTAATGTAATAGGTGAGAGATACTTTATTCAAATTTCTTTTATGGTTTTTGTGGTTAGCTCTGGTAGGCAGCTATGTTGCACACAGCTGCTCACTCTCTCTTCCCCATAAGGGATGGGAAAGAAAATCAAAAGTGTGAAAAATCTCATGGGTTGAAATAAAGACAGTTTAATAGGGAAAGCAAAAGCTGTACATGCAGCAAAGCAAAAAGAGGAATCAATTCAGTACTTCCCATTAGCAGACAGGTGTTTAGTCCCTTTCCTGGAGAGCAGGGCTTTGTCATGATTAGCAGATCTTGGAAGACAAACACCATGATTCCAAACATCCCACATCCTTCCTCTTTGGCCGACTTTTATTGTTGAGCATAATGTACTATGACCTTTTTTCAGTTAGGGTCAATTCCAATTTCTTGTGTACTTCAGACATTTAGCTGGTAGAGCAACATGAGAAGCAAAACAAGTCCTTGAAACTGTGCAAATGCTGGTAAGCAAACTCCAAAATATAGCACTATACACCTTATACCTTGTCTTTCTTATGAGATGGCTATGGCAATAAAGGCATTGAACTGTTTTGATGATATTACAATCCTAAACTGACAAAGCTTGGCAGAAAACAATGTATGGGAGTGAGTAGAACACAGAAACATCTTACTTATAGGACAGAGCATTCTTGTGGGTATTGATAGAAACAGACAGAAAACAATCTGACTGTTTCTAAAGCCTTTAAAAATTACTTCAGCTTAGTGTATTTTGTTTAGAGCTTTGTTTATGCAATGGAGATATGCCAACATAATGTCGCCTTTAGCTCCTGTTTATCATATTTAAAAGATTATCTCAGCCAAAACCAGCACACTTCTCGTACAGAATATATATCTTACAATGTAGTGAATAAAATTATATACTTATGATAGCACAGCTGTACATGGGGGCAATATGCCTTGCAGTTACTCATTGAGTCTCATTTGTTATGCATTGGTAATAATGCCAGTCTCATTCCTGCAATATTAATGGAAAGAACATGCTGGCATTTTAAATAGAGCCTCTGATTTGTGGCATTATTCAGCTGAATAACTATTAAAGCTTGCACACAGAAATATTTGCTGTACAGCACAATTACTGAAGTGCATTATCAGCATGAGAGCATTATAAGATCTGTCGATTCTGAACTTTACAGACAGGAAATGTAAAATTCCTCTTGAAGTGAAAATGTTACTAGGCAATGTGCAATGACAACAATGGTGACACATAGATAACTGCACCAAAGAAATTTAAAAGTTTTTTAAAAATTATTAGTAGTTTTTGCTGTAAAGTACAGCCTTGAGACTGTTGAAAATACTCTTTAGCAAAAGGAGGCAATTGCAGAAAATATTTCACAAGCTGATGATAAGAAACACGCTGCAAATTTGCATGAGCCATGAAAAATTCCTGACTTAAACATGAAGAAAAATTATTATAATGAAAACAACTGTCAAAAATTATCTTTTAATTGTGTGACAAATATAATAGAAATATATGAAGAGATTATCAATATAAACTTTAGAATTACCTTTACTATGCTTTGTCATATTACTTGTGATTTTTGAAAGATGATAAAGTTGACAAAATTTGCCATTACAGTTTTTAATGAAAAAGAAACATGCAAATGTACTTCAGGGTTTTAATTTTACTAGGCTTTTATGTCCCTAAAATATATGCTTCATGTTAAATAGATTATATAATGTGTATAGGAGTTGTCAGAGTAAATTAATAAAATATCTTGCAACCATAAATTATGAACGCATTAAGCAATTTACCTATTACTGTAGGAATCAGATGTTTCAGTTTTCCAGCATTGTAGATCTCAAGATTTATTGTGTATAAAATAAAATGTTTTCTCTAGAATTTTGAGTTAATTTCTATGCTAGAATTCTATACATATATTAGTTTGAAAATGATTACTATATTATAATAATATATTTTTGTTAGTGTTTATTATATAAATATAAATACATGACTATTACAAGAAATAGATTATAACAGCAGAACTAATTTCTTCTGGTTTCATTTGGTCTCCAGGAAGTATTCTGCAACCCTCCCTCATTTTGACAAAATTACATAAGGTAATATAGTCTAAATCTTAAGGTATTTTAATACTAACTTCTGCTCTGGATTGATATATACACTGAAAACCAGAAATTCTTTAGCAATGTTTGTCAATAATCACTTTATTAGTTCACTTTAGTCCCTGTCTCCTGGTTTCAAATTCAGAGTAAGGCTCTTTACTCTCTTACGTCTTGTCTAGTTCTTTATGTAACTCCTACCTGGGTCAGTCATTCAGCACAGATCCATCTGACTGTTTCATTACTGTAATTTTTGACCAAATCTCCTAATGTCAGCTACTTACTGGCTATAATGTCTACTTATGGCCACAAAAGCAGAATGACAAAACAAAATTAGTCTTGCTTCATATGTATTTATGTACATTTATCACTTTAACTTAAAAAAAAAAGTTCTGTTCTCAGATTTAGACATGGCTGACTTAAGTAATAAGATGCTTTAACTAATAGTTTGCAACTAGTGTCTCTTTCATCCATGAATCCAGGGACTGAAACAGCAATACATGTAAACAGTAATGTGGCATAACTGTTCTGGTCAAAATGGCAGCCTTAGATGTAAGGAATATTATCTCAATTTACTTTGTGTTGCTAATTCTGCAAGGGAGATTTGCAAGGGGAAGCTTCCAGAGAGAAAGTCAGACTTCCAGACCTCCCTGATAGTTGCACCAGTTGCAGAGGGACTGAAAGTAAATTTCCTTTAGTCATCTGAGTAATTTATCTCATTATCAAAGATGTATGTCTTGTTCCCACTTTTCCACCTACAGTGTCCACGTTGTCTTTGCTGTTTTCCTTAATCCAAAACTAAAAATATTTTCAAACAGAACATGCAACATTAGCACATTTTGGACTGAAAATGTAATTCAGAAAAGTTGCTCTAATTGATATTTTTTTTGAAAATTTTATTAGAGAGATCTGAGGAGGAAGCAGAAAAAATGGAGATCAGATGAGCAATCTCCTCAGTTTAGAGCTAAGATAAACTAAAAGGCATGAAACAGAGCTGGATGGCTAGTCTAGAGTGGAGACAGCCAAACCTGAGATACCAGCATTCTGACAATACTCCCTGCAGTGCATATATTCCATCAGTCTGGCAGCAATGAATTTATTTAAGGAGAGGCTTGTGATATGTACTTGATTTCTGTAGCATGCATATGTAATTTGTTTGCTCTTGGCTGACAACTCTTTTTATCCCCATTTCTTGTTTTTTTGTTCTTTCCACCTTATCTCAATCTTTCTTGAAACAGATGACTCTTAAAAAAATAAACAAAAAATACTGGCAGCTTTCAGGCTACCTTTCCATCTTGAACTTAACAGACAAATGGTATGAAACTTGTAAGCACAGTAGTCAAAGCTGCCTTTGCAATCTGTTGTTTGGTAATTTTCAATTAAGGGGTGGAAAGATTTAAATATTTTAAGAGATGTAGTTTTCCTATCACAGCTCAGCACTTCAGCTATGATCTTCAAAGAAAGGAGTAGGAGAAGCCAAAAAGGAATAGAGTTTTGGAGCTGGCCAAATGATCTTAGCACTTCTTTTAAATTTTGGCAGCCTTCATGCCCTGACTCTTGCAGACAGACCTCTCAGCCCAATTCAGGATTCCTGAGTGCAATATGTGGAACAATCTTCTGGCAGGAATCATAGCAAAATCAATATCTTAGTTACAAAGGAATTACACATCAGGTCTTGGCTCTGTAGAAATTTCATAGCACCTCTCTCTTACAACCTTAATACTACAAGATGCTAGAGTATTGGATAATGTCATGAAAACAACATAAACCAGATCTCTGTATTTAAAGTCTGGGAAAATGTTGAGACTGAAGCCATATTTGGGTATATTCTATATTGAAAGCTATTTAAGTTAGATTCAGTGTAAATAAATCAAACAAGGATTGTCAAAAATAGCTCTCCAGATGGTCTTGTTAGGTCCTCTAGTTTTCATGCCTGGAGTGCCAGCTACTGGGGGACACAGCATGACTGGATTTAGTGCCACCAACTGGAGTCAGAGAGGGGGTCATAGGGAACTTTGGCCGATGGTGACTGGAGAGAATGGGTGGCCTCAATGCCAGCTACTGGAATGGGTCAAAGACTCTGCTGCCAGCTACTGACACAGGCATGTTGTGCATCCTGAAAAACAGCTACTGGGGGCACTGGTGTGAGTGAAGCTAGTGAGGAGGTCAATGCTGGTGGCTGGAGCAGATCTGCAAATTGCAACAACTGTGTCCTAGTGCCCCTCCACCTGCTGCAGGAGCAGCTCGAGAGTCTGTACCTGACCCAAAATGATGCGTGATGGGGTTTGTGCGCTTCATTCTCTAGCAAGCCTCAAGAAAAGGGTATTTCACATTACAGAAATATTCACATATGGAAAATTATATGCTATTTCTCCCATGTCTGGGAAATTCAGCCAATTTACTTTAATGTAAAGGTTTCAGAATAGCAGAAATATTTTCTCCATTTTATTCCTCAGCTAATTTTATTTTTTTTTCCCAACTGGCCATGGGGCATTCTCTCCATGGAATATATAATGCAAAACCTATTTGAAAAAGGAAAAGGAAAAGAAAAAGGAAAAGAAAAAGGAAAAAAAAAGGAAAAATACTTTACTTTCATTCCAGTGTCAATAGCCACATCCATCTGATCATTGAGTAGAATGCTTTTTTAGTACACATGCCTTTCTTCTGGTCTTGCACATGCCCTTTGTTATAGTACAGGAGAAAAAATCTATCTATGCTTGCTTGAAGTTGCAGGTAACAGTATATTGCCCTTTGATCCTTATGTTTCTCTATGTATTTCATACTCATAATTTATATATACAATAAATCAATACCTTGAATGTTCCTTTTTGATAATGTCAAACTGATTTTCTGGAATTCTTCTTTTTAAATAACTCTTCACCTAATTAGAACTGTCCAGTTCAGTTGCCACAGGGCAACATTTCTGCCCTTTCTCTCTTAGCCACAAGAATAAATATGTTCCTGGAATATTTATTCAGAAGAACTTGAAAGTGTGGCATCCAGAGACTAATATTGTATGATACTAGCTGATGCTGCAAATGGTTGATAAGTATTTAAACCCAATGTCTTATAATGAGAACAGTTTATCAGCTTTGACCAACAGTTGTGATCTTTGGGTAGTCACATATTTTATGAAGTGTTTAGTCATTTTTTGTGGGTTTTTGTCATGGTTTGGGGTTTTCTGTGTGTATGCTAGTTTGTTTGTTTTATTGTAGAGTTTTTGAGTTTTGGTCATTTTTTTTTCAGGGAAAGGCTGTGTAAGGGTCAGCTTACTTTCAGTTATCAAGATTGTCGGCTTCCCTACTTGTTGTGCTCCTTCAAATCAAGGTAATCTATCAGGGTCAGAAGAACACCTAGAAGTCCAGACAATTGTTTCATCATAACACTTTGTATTAGTCTCTTTACCTCCTTACCATGCTTACTATTTTCTTTTATTTTTTTCTCTTTTAATTAATCCACTTTGCCTCACATAACATTTTCATTCCACTTCTGCATGGAGAATGTGTTTCATGAGGTTTAGAACTCTATGGGTGCACAATACCGCTACCAGTCAGTCACCAGTGTAAATGGGAACATGACCACACCCTGCCTAGGTGTTCCCATGAAGATGCACGAAAGAAGAATTAACAGAAACAGGTCCTTCCTGAGATTCATTGCTTAAAGAAACAAATCAGCTTGTTGTGTCTCACTTCAAATCCTGAATGCTATTACCATTTAAACTGTAAGTTACTGCTAAAGCCAAGGTTAGGCATTGCAACAGTTGCTTCTGACTGCTCTGTATGAGAGTTCTATTTGACTTCTCACCATGCTCAAGAAATAATGAGAAGAACTCTTGACATCAAAAGAATTATCAGATTTAAAAAGAAAAAATTAGGACTTGAGAAATGTTAAAATAAATATAGCCCAAACATAGAAAGGGTAAGTGATTCTTTTAGGTACCACAGTATATCTCCTCCTGTGAAGAAAATGGAAACCCTGAAGAATACAATTTGTTGTCTCAAGGAAGCTATGCACCATTTAAATTTGTTTCCTCCTGGAGAATTAAAATAGGATAAAAACCTTAAAACTGAGTAACAAAATTATTGCCAAGAAGCTGCATTTGGATTAGGATTATTATTTTTGTATTGTTGTAACCATAAAAAATTTTTGAACAATTGTCTTTCGAAACATGTGTAAAACTCCAAATAAATTAAATGAATAATACCTCCCCAGTAACTGCATCCTGAAGTACACTTTCATCACTGTGAAATTTGTTTTGGAAAAATGAATCTTTCTATGTAATTTAAAATTTAAAACTATTGTGTAGTAATATGTATATATTTTTCAGAGTGATATTGAGTTTAAGTATTTGACCTTTCTCACTGTTTTATTAATCTTGTCTTCTTCTTCCATTTTATACCAGTTCATCTATATAAGAAAAAGGCTGAACTGCAATGCCCATGATGCACATAATTCTAGCCCCAGAAAGTGAACAGACACAGCTCTGAACAGTGAAGAATTTTATGACCACTATGCACGGTTAGTCTGAATGTTACTACCTCATAAAACAAGATTAAATATAGGAATAAACCTGTAGTACAAATCACAGACTAAACTACGAAAATGCAGGTATATACAAATTAGTAGCAAGTCAAAATGAAAATTTCTTCAGCAAAATAAAGAAAAATTTAAGTATCAACTATATTAAAGTATCAAAATTAAAACCTTTTCATTTAACCAGAAATTTCTGAATTAAGACTTTGACAGGAAAAGTCCACATGACAGTATGGGATGGAAACTTCTGCAGGAATTCTTTGTTTGGCCTGACAGCTAAAAATGAAATGGACATATTTTCTGCAAGATTTTTTTTTAAACCCAGTTATATTAAAATTATGTATATGACAAAATACTTCATCGTTATATGTGAAAATAGAGTCTTGCATAATTGAAGAAAAGGATGTGAATATATCTGCAGTTTGTGACTTAAAATTAACCTGGTTTTAGTTTAAATCCTTTTGAATTTTAGGGTGTTCCCACAAATAATACTTTAACATTCCTAAAGTGTTATAAAATTTCCAACGTTTGCTGGTTGCCTTGGTTGCAGGCAGTAACAGATGTTTCAAAACATAAGCCAGGTCATGAGCCACAGGACTGAATAAACAGCTTTAAAAAAAATAAATATATGAAATGCTATATTAATTATACTAGCTAAGTTGCAAAATTTCCACTGGCTTGACTCTTTACTTTCTTCTGCTGTAAACGGAGCCAGAAACTGAGTCTGAGTCAGACAAGCCCCAGCTTACATTGTTCTGACAAGTTGCAGATGTCATTTATTCTCTACCATTAAATTATAAACAGACTTTTAATTTACTTAATATCTAGAAGAGAGGAAGTATGGTCCAAACCATTTACTTTGGAGACACAGGTTCTACAAAAGTTTGGGATTTCTAGTAACCTTTGATCTCTAGAGGAGAGGGACAAATAGTATTTCAAAAGTGTATTTTGTTCTCAAATGTTCATAGCATCATTTTTTAAATAAAAATAACCCATTTTCATGTGCTTCATCTTGGGTCATTCTTTTTTGTTGGTTCCTTCTCTCACTTGCATATATGTATTTCTAAGTGCTAGTGGAAATATTTGCATAACACCAGCACTATACTTTCTTTTTCTCCACTTTTTCAGGTACTTTCTTAGTTCACAAAAAAAAGCTGCTATTTCTTTGAGTCTTACTAGAGATGAAGGTGTTTATTGTTGATATTATATTTTAAATTCCCAATGTTTCTATTGGGGAAGCAGAAATGTTTAGGAGGTGCAGTGCTGAATTCAAAGTATTGTAATCGTATGCTACTACAATGTTTTTCATCAAGTGATTTTGATATTGATCCTTTGGAATTTATGTCAGGCAGAGGATAAGGTCAATAGAAAATTATTTCATATAGTCTCCCTTTACATCTGTCTAAATTTGACAGAGAGTGGTTGCAGAGAATGACCCAGAGGTCAAAACTTTTAGAGTGCTTCCCTTCTAATAATTTCTTTTTTTCTATTGATCTTGTTGAAATTTGGAGGAGAGTAGTGAATACTACAGGTCAGTAGGCTTTGGAATGGAACCTAAAGCTGTTTGAAAGAGACTCTTTGAATCCAGTTGAAACAGTTTTATCTGACCATTCACCAATTTGTCTTCATTGGCCATGAGCTGCCTGTGACAAAGTGCTTCTCCTTGGGATTGTGAAGATAACTCTCCACAATGCTTCTTCCAACAGTGTGAATATTGACTTGCACTTATAAAGGTTAGGCAGCTCCTACAGTTATTGGGAGGGAGAACACTAATTCCAGCAATGTTCTCTGAGAAAAATTTAACCTTCAAATGACAAAAAATGCTCACAAGAGCCAGGACTTCAGCCAGCTTGAAAGTTAACCTTCTCTCCAAACAGATATGAGGACTTCATTGTTGCACCAGCGAAAGAAAAAGAAATAAATCAAACAATTAAGTGGATGAAGAATCCAAGAGTTATGTACCTCTCAGAGATTTTATTTTTCATTTTAAAAGGTAGGTAGATAGTACGGAAAGAGTAATTTTTGGACTTCTTAGCTTCCAAAACAAATAATGTCTTAAACTTTTAAGGGCATTTTGTGGAAAGATAAAGCATCCCATACATTTCTTTTCTCTATTGTTCTGACGTCAGATCAAAGGAGCTGATTCCCAGTGAAGCACAGCAACCTACTTAGCTCACCTTTGAAAATTCTTCTTTCTTTGCTATCCTGCAGAGTCAAGCTCAGAGCACAGCTGAGGTAATTTAAGGTCTGTAGGAATAAGGCTGTTACTGATCAGGTCCTGTGGTACAAGGCAAGAAGGATGACAGTGTGGTAGCAGAACTGCAAATGAGAATGAAGGCTCACTTTTCATCTTGATGGAGTGTAAAAAATAATATTTTTAATTTTTAATGCAACACATTTATATTGTGTCAGTTGTGGCAGTAGGCTCATATTGCATATAAATGAAAATGATTATTTGGTTTGTAGGAGAGTAAAGAAGACATTATGATGAAGAGTATACCAGGAATGCAATAAAAAGGAAGAAATGTGTGGAAGTCTTGGCTGTTTATAAAAAGTATTGCTTTCTGAGTTTGGGCACTTTTATTTTAATGCATTATAAGTTTCACAGTTTTAAGTTTGATATCTGGCAGATTTGAGACTCTGTAAAAATCATCCTTAATGGCCTTTCTGCCTCATCAGTAGGGCCACCATTCAAGTAACAAAGTGCCAATCAGTTGCTCTTGTTTTCCTTTAGCTTCAAGATATTGCTGGAGAGCTTTTTGCAGAGATCATGATCTCTCTGCTTGATATACCATTTATTACAACTATAGTTAAAGATCCTCAGGCTTATCCCTTATAAACCCCTAATTTCTTGACTCATTTTTTTTTCAAGAATAAGACATAACTTGCTATGGTTTATTTCCCCTTGACCATCCTCCTCTTCCCTCACAGAGCAGGTTTTATTATATCTGAAAGACAAGGATAATAATAATAATAATAAAAAAAAAGATAACTGCGTAGTTTTATTCAAAATATGAAAATGAAAGATGAACAAACAGGTTTTTTAAGGTGTTTCATTGTACTGCTACAGATCTAATTAAATTGATTTTTTAAAATGAAAATGAAATTTCATGGTCAATTAGTAAGTGAAATAAATCACTTCTTATGAAAAAAGAATACAGTATGAAATCAGAGAAAAGATGTGAATTATACACAGTTCTCACACTGAGTAAAGGAAATAAACCAAGTTTATTCCTCTTCCCTGGATGTTATTTAAATTGATCTGTCCCAGTTATTACCTATTTTTGGCTTATCAAGTTAATTCTGCTTAGTATGGTCTTACAGTGCACTGGATAATACAAGTATTCATTTTCAAAACATGCCAAATGGTTTCATGCACTTCTGAAAATTAACCAGAAAAAAATTACATTATTCTCTTGGTATAAAATCGAGCAAATGCTGGTCTGATTTTCAGCCATTGCAGCATGGCAGACATTACCATAATAGAGCAAGACAGTGCAGTTCACTGGCAGTTGAATTAAATGTAATTATCTTTATGATTTGTCATCTTATTTGCTAACCCTTAGTTCATACAAAAATATAGTATTTAAGGATTTGCTTAAAATTAAATTCCAGAGAGCTTTTTGCATTTTATTTTAAAACTTGCCTTATAGTTTACAGAACAGAAAGACATGCTTTTAATATACTGTTGTGAATAAAAATATCCTAGTCAGACTTTTATTTACTTGAGTGTGTACCAAAAAGAAACTAAACCAAACTCTTAGAATAAACAATCAGAATAACCCCGAGTTACTCTATAAAGAAAAGAAAAAACATTCTGCAATGTTGGACACTTCAGTTTCAAAATTAAAAATATCAGAAAAAAATTACCTGCTTTCTCCTCTTATTTTAAGGTCCAGACTGCTCATTGCTAAATATTTTCACATTTAGGAGATTATACTGCAGGTGAATATAATATTTTGTTGGTCCACATAAAAACTCTTTATCTGAACCATCTGCCATTTATATTCCTCATCTTGACACCCAAGTTGCATCCAGGCTTCTTCACCTAAGTTGTGACTTGATTTGTGCTAGGACATACACCAAGAATAGATGATGTGAAGCACAGGAACTAAATTTCTTAATTGCTAAAGAATTCTAATGCTAAAGAGTCAGCTCAGGATTCCATGAACTTTAAACTGCAAAACCCAACTGAGAAAGGAGTTGCATCTTTGTTGAATCTTAATTTCAAATACTTAGGTAATTAATTATAACACCACCCCTCCCCCCACCCCCAATTATTATTACTACCTCATAATTATCAAGAAGAATGGGCAAGGACAAAGTGATAAGCTTTTCAAGAAAAAGGTACAAAATCAGATCTTCCTTGCTTGAATGTCATTAAAAAAATTCACATAGTTTTTTATCAGTTCCTCAACACACTGCTCTAATATTTTTTAGATTTACCTGATGGCTTCAAGTGGTGGTGCATAAAACTTTGCAGTCTTCTGTATCAAACATACCTGAATTCAGGCAAACCATAGTGACTAAAGCAGTTGCTATCTTCTGTCAACTGACTCAGAAGACGGTTTCAGAATTGGCTTTATCCTGGTAGACAGAAACAGGTCAGAAATTTCATTTGTAGGACTGCATTTCCTGTTATATTATAGCTTTAAAGCACTCTTTAATTTTAGTTATATTCTTACATCCTTAATTAATAGTACATTAACTACATATGATTTAGGAAAGCTATATCTTAAAGTGTCATTGAAAACTTGTGGCTTCCCTCACTTTGTAATTAATTCTTAACTGATGAAAAAAGGAACTGTGATTTTGTAGCAGCAATTGAATTGATATACAGGGATATGCCACATTGCTGTTTAATAGATACACTTGAAATTATTTAGGAAGGATTAAATTGCAACAAAGTCACTTAAGATGTGGCTTTTAGATTCTCTAATTATGTTAGAGAATTAATAATAGTATTAGAAAATAAGTAATTACTAACTATTATAAATAATTTTCTTGAAGCATTTTCTAAAGGATAAATCAGTATTTTTCCTCAGCTAGTAGGCTTTGGTTCAAATCCTAAACCTGGGGGCTGCTGTTTAAATAGAACATGTGAGGAAGAAGATTATAAGGACATCCTTAATAGAGGAAAGCAGAAGTCCATCATGTTCAGTGGCTCAGTCTGGCAGGGACCAGGAGCATATACTTGTGGAAAGACTATGAGAACAGGTAAACATATGATAATTGTGCTTCAGAGGAAAACCTTGACAGTTTTTATTTTGAGGTACTTTCTGCATGCATGACTGTAGCTGTTTGCTAACTAGTGCTGGCTGGATTATTTTTTTCCTCAATTCATGTAATTTCTTGAACTTTTAGTTTTCACAAGAGCTTACAGTATTTTGCTCCAGTTTAGATATTTAATGAAAATTTAAAAAAAATAATGTCAAGGCAATCCTTGACTGTACCATTGGACATTATTTTAATTTGATGTTTTTCAGGATGTTTTATTATTAGAAATAAATAGGATCATAGAATATCCTGAGTTGGAAGGGACCCACAAAGGTCACCAAATCCAACTTGTGGCTCTGTACACCATGTGTCTGAGAGTTATCTAAATGCTTCTTGAACTGTGTCAGGGTTGGTGCTGTGACCACTTCCCTGGGGATGCTGTTCCAGTGCCTAGCCACTCTCAGGAAGAAGAACATTTTCCTATTCATCTTACTGCCTCAAAATTTGTAGACCTCTAGCATAAAGTTGACTTATTGTAGTTGCATATCTGTATACCTTTGGGTTCCTATGATTGTATAATTTCAGTTTCTGTGAATATCTGGCTAATATCAATATCTTGAATGGTTTATGCTATCTTTAATGAAAATAGAGCTCTTCCAATTTTCTAAATAATTTATTTTTTTCCATCAAAAAAGTCCTTAACTATGACACCGGGAGTGGTTTTGAATGCAGATACAAAGTAAAAAACCTCAAGCATTTTGCAGACAGAATGTGTCTCATTTCTATAACAAAACTGTTTTCATATATAGAAGCCACTCATTCACAACATCTGGATATGAAAAATACTGGTGATTAATTTTGTGTGTATTTGATATTTTCTCATTTTCTTCTTACATTTGTTAAAGCTGTATTTAAAATTTGAAGCTTCTGATATAAAATACCCTTACTTTCTGTTTTTTTCTTCCCTTTTGCTACTAACAACACAAGATTATTAAGAAAAGTAACTTTAAGTATGAAAAAATGGCATTTGAGATAGTACAGCCTTACTGGTGCAAATATGTTTTTATTTCCTTTGGTTATTTTTCCCAAGTGGTAATTACTAAGTGACTCACTAATAGCTACATTACACCTTTCAACAGTACATTGATTTATTTCATTTGCTATGACAAGTTTATTCTTCTTGTTTTTTGGATGAGGCCAACCCAACTTTTGGGTTCTGCCAGTTCAGCAAAACTTAATTTTTCCAGCAGCTACCCCAGAGGTTTTATTTTTTACAACAAATGAGTGGTTTTGTTGCACTAATAAAACAAGTTTATATAGAACTCATTTCAAAAACTACCCAGCATAAAATGCACTTCTTTTAACTTTCCTGAACATAAGATCTTAATATATCCATTATGTTTCCTTCTATAAACTTTCTGTTTGCCCAAATGGATGGAGGTCCCTTTCTATGGATCTCTTCCCTTGCTAAGCTGTGATTTGATATGATGGGAATCTCTGCACATAGAATTCAAGTTTAGGTGGGAAACTGGTCTACATAGGCTGTGGACTCTTAAAACATAAAGGCTGCAACTGTTACAAAGGTATTATTTTTCAATATGTAATCTGTTTTTCTGAGAGGTAGTTTACCACAAAAACAAATATTTTCCCAAGAAACTTAATTTTACTGAAAAGTTGCTGTAATTTAAACTGAAACCCAGTATAAATAGAAGCTTTCCAAATATGTTTCTTAATCTTAGAGATCCAGGCTTAGGTTGTTAAAGCCTTTGTGCAATCTCATAGTGCATCTTTTGCAAAACAGCTCCATTTTCCTTTGATATTTTTTTAACATCTGTAAACAAATAGTTTGAAAAGATCTCAGAATACAGAATGTGTCTTAAAGCTTTGTTTTCGTGTGTTCTATTTCTCAGTACACATGCAATTGCAGTAAATATTATATCACCTCTATGGTGATATTCTTTCAGCATTTGTCTATTCATCTGTGAACTTCTAAAATAAGAATAGATCACCAGTTATTTGGTCTTTTTTTTTTTTTCCAGAAAGACAAACTATTTCTTCCAATTGGAAGAAAATTTATTGGGGCAGGGGACAAGGAGGGCAGAGAGAGTGCAGGGAACAGAAACAAAAACACCTTCTCCTAGATTTCTTTTTACATTGTTTAGTAGGAGGGTAATAGCTTGAAATCCTTCATTAGTTTTGTTGTCTTGCAGATCCGGTACTCAGAGGAGAGAGTGATGATCATTTTGACAGGTGCCAGCTGGAAGCAATGTCATGTACAGGATGTAAGCAGCTATCTAACACCCTAGGTTCTGAGCTGGAGGAGAGATTTTTATCTGTAGGAATTCTCAAAGAACACTGTTACTAAATGTTCAAACTCTCTCTGTGTTCCCTTAGGCCCATCTCTAATACAGGCCCAGCTGCTGAAATGGAGAGAAAGCAAAGCACAAGGAAGATGTAACTGGCAGGAGCAGTAGAGTAACTCTGCAGCAGTGAGGAGGTGCTGTGGGGTTATTAAAGCTAAACTACAACACGTGCCGACGTCAGATGGAGCAGTCTGCCTCCTGCAGCATCCTAGAAATATGTATAAACATAGATGCTTTTCTGAGGACACTAAAAAAAACCAGCTTGGCTTACTGAAAGCAAACATATTACATCAGAAAAAATTATGTTACACTTATAAGATTGTTACACTCTATGCAAGATTGTACATAACTGCTGATTCTGCAAAAAAGTAATAAAAAACTAGATTTACAGGACTTTTGGCCTACTTGCTGAACAACGTTCAATAACTAGAGGACGTTCACCACTGCTAAACACTTTCTGCTTCCTGTGAATACTGGCTTCTTGGTAGGTAGTCCTGTTCAAATGCTAACAATGTAACTTTTGCTCTCATGTTACTCATTGTCTCAGAGGAATCTTAAATATGTTTCTCAGGTGAACTCAGTATTTTTTCTCTGCTTTCCATTCTGGTTCCATAGATCCACAGTCCAACAGTTCTTACCACGAATCTGGCACCCTCACATAGAATACGTCCTTACAGTAACCACTGGCTGTTGTATTTTTACTTTTATTCTGTTTATAAATTGACATTAACATTCAAGCTTTCCTTGTCTGGAGAAGGACAACCAGACAAGGTCCCAGAGGACACAGGACTAAACAGTGCATTTGTTCCTCTGCTGTGGGGAATCGAGGTGTGACCATGTGCAACTCAGTTAACTGCGTCCTGCTGCAGTCATCAGCACTCCTGGAACAAAGACCATAAGAACATTGCTGGATAAGAAAAAATGTATCTAAACTCTGATGAAATGCTTTCACTCCTGCCTTTGTTTTACACTGAGAACTCTTAACTGTGTCTTGAATAATATAGATTTACATACAGGTAAAACCCAGGCCTTGTAGCCTGTCTAATGACTGATTCACTTCCATTATTCTGATGCCAGGTATTGCTAACTGGCCAGTAAGCTCTCACAAGCTTACTCACAAGCTCTGTAAGTCCCTCTGAGAAAAATTTCTCACCTGTGGGTGTTTATTGTACAATTTGAACATGTACTTACAAATAAATACTTTATTTCCAGAAATACATGGGGTTTTTTTCTATTTGTTTTCTACGTGGAACTTCTATTTAAGGTAACAATATAAAAGAATTCTATCACAGAATTTAATACAAATCATTACAGTGGTCTGAATACCAGCGTCACTGTGTCCAGAAAACTACTTGTTCCAAATAAATCTAAGATTCTTTAGGTCAGTAGAAGAGTCAAAAGCTCTGCCAGACAGCTCCTCAGTGGATATAAGACCCTTGTTCACTACCATAGAGAGGATATTTGCACCACACCAGGTGCAGGGCTGCAGGAAGGAGGAAACAATGCTCTCTTGTGGAATTAGAGAAAGAAATAGTCTCCTATCTCTTATGACACTTGTTCTTTGCCAAGAAGACACACTTGTACTGGGACCAAAGTGCTAAAAACAGAGGCACAGAGGGTAGAAGTATAATAGAGAAACAGAATTTCAAAAAGGGTTGTTTCTTTCCTGCTTTAAAAAAGCCTAGAAGTGTGGAATTGGCTTTTCTACTGATAAAGACCCATCCAGAAACAAAATTTGCAATGTTATTTTGAGGCATAATTCAGGAAGAGATAAGACTTGCAGGGCCTGCCACTAGAATGGAAATCACACAGAGATTGATAATTTTGATATCAAGTTATCAAATCCTCACAGAAAGAAAAGTTGCAAGAACTTACACTAATTTCCATTGCAGTAACATTGCACAATTTATGGTTAGATCTTCTCTTTGGCAGCCACTAGAGGACAACCTGATCACATACTTTTAAGTTAGTCTGACGTTTATACCCACAGCGGCACAGAGGCACCAGGAGCCTTTAATCTGCTGCCCCCTCCCTCTGACAAAGCTCATTTCTAAATGCTAGAAAAAACCAAAATTTTTAAACATATGAAGAAACAAGTGCCTCACAGGTCCTTGTGAGAATCTGTATGAACCTGATCCATAAGTTTTGATCTCTAAAGAAATTTAGAGTTTTGCACAGCTGTCAGGAAACCAAGCAAAGGAATTTTCATGAAAGTAATTAAACAGGAAGTATGGAATTGTGTAACCTCTGATTTTTTTGGCCTGAACTGATTCAGGTATTTTGAAGTACGTTTATCTTATGTTTTTAAGAGCATTTTAAATAACTACCATAAGTAGTCTACTGGAACATATATATTAGGTATTGCCAAAAGGCCTCAATTTACCATATGTTGCAATAATGTACAGTGAGAGCTTCTTCTCTAGAAGCCCTACAGTCTGGGCAGTCAAGGCAGAAAAGGTGATAAAAGAAAAAGGTGGTGAGGGGGAAAGGGTTCAGAGCCATGCACCAGCAGAAACAAGTGGATGAAAAGAGAGACAGTAATAGGATCTGTCCATGCACCTGGTACCTCTGAGGTGTCAGTGCAAGGAATAGCAAACACTTACTCTCTGTAGAGATTTCTCTTAACTTTAAGAATAGGGGATTTATGGTTTCTGCTTTTGAGAAAAACAAGAAATTTTTTTTCTTGAAATCACTCATCTATATGGTTTTATAAGTATGCCTGGATTTTTATTCTCATGCTCATTAGAGACTGGGAGAAGGAAAACTACCTGTTATTCTAGCACTTTGAAACCTTCCAGTTTTATCCTGTGTACTGTGCCTAAGAGTGAATTTTTCTCTGACTGCAGGTATCTACAAACTTCTTTTATAAGCCAGGTCAGTCTTCCATATATTTACCCATAAAAAGCATTTAGTGCAGTCTGGAACTTCCCTATTTCAAATATATTTCCTCCTTCTTCCCATTTTTGTCAGACTTTCCCTTGGAGTAACTCTCATTAAAACCAATTTCCATCTGTCCACACTTTGCACAATGGGATCTAAAAAGGGCTTGTGTTTTACCTCATTTTACATTGAATCAGATTTTTCTACAAAATCAGGGCTTCTAGCCCTTAAAGGGTTAGTAACTAAATGTGCACTGAAAGCTCACTGGGGTTGGAGCAGCAAAGGCACAAAGCATTAAGTCAGAACAGCAACAGGGAAACAATGTCAGCACAAGGACAATAAACACTGTTATTCTTAGTGCTCCAGGAATAACAGTGATTATTGTTCTGGTTTAAACATCATGTTGTTTTCATAATTTTTCTGGACAACAGCATAGTGTAAGAGGAAGCACTGAGGTGACCTATAAGAAGATTTTAAAATTATAAAACAAAGTGGAAGAGAAATCTTTTTGCTCGTGTTAATTTTGCATTGATGGAACTTTAAGGATGCTGAAACCATAACACCTAGACAGATGTGCATACATATTTATTTATTTCTTCTTGACAATAAAAGCTTCTGAATTACCACGGCACACAAACAACCGTGTGTATAGCCCCATAAAGGATCCCTTTCCTCTCCCTCATCTGCCTCCTTGGTGATACATGACTCTCTTACACTTTGCCTTTCAATGAACAGTAGGATTTTGAAAGGAAGATCCTATCCATAAATGATGCACAAAGCTAGTTGAAAGTTGTTGAATAAAGCAGCATATTGATAGTGTATCACTATTCCCCACATGAACACTGGTATTGACAGGTACCAGGGAGATATCTGCCTCTTATGTGTACCTCTATATTTACATTCACTGCCACTAAATAGATGCTGTGAATCCCTATAAAATTTGTCTACTCTGATACTAGCACACATTGTAAAATACTTGCAATACCCTCATAGTTAGACCGCATCCAGTGACGCCTCCCTGCTGCTCAAAAACCACCTCACCATTCTAAGGGAATTTGCAAATTTCATTACCTTGTCTGAGGTGTCCATTGTGCCCCACTGCATTGTCACTGGAGATGTGACAACACAATATATAGTGTATAGCAACTTAAAAGTAACAGCTCACTTTTCCCAGTGCTATTCCAGAATTCTCCAAGTCACATTTCATCAACAGTTTGGACAGCTGAGAGCAAGTGCCAGCTGTAGAAAACAAGTTTCAGGCCTGAAAGCATAGGCCAGCACAGCCCAGCTTCTTCCTTAATATCTTCCTTAATACCTTTTTGAAAAATTTTTGTTAATGCCTGGTTCTATCAAACAACCTTCCACAGGTTTAATTCCTGAAAAAATAAGACGTATCTTCAGAGAAACATATCAAAATAGTTTTTATAAAATGAATACATAAAATAATTTTTTCATGTTTTTCTTGAATTTTTCAGTTACTTGATGAAACCAACCCCACAGAATAGGACAATTAGCTCCATTTACTATGTCATATTGGGACATCTGTTTCTCTTATTCTCTTGAAAAATCTCTCTCAAAAAATAGGCATAGGTATGAAGTAAGTCATTATGTACTGCAGCCAAAGGCTTCTCTGCTTCTTCTTTCTTTCCAGAAAGCCCAAATTACTCCTACTATCTCATAGTGTTCTTCAATGCTTTGTCTTTGTCCCTTTTGATTTGAACTGCTGCAGACTTAAAGAAAAGACATAGCATGGACTGAATTATATTGAGGGAACTTCACCTCCAGAAATAGTCTAACTTCAGAGCACAGTCCCTTCCATTTCAAGTCCCTTTCAGTAGTCATATGAAGGAAAACTGTAACAGCTAAGGCCATGAACAAGCAACAGAAAGAAGCATCAAGAAGAGAAAAACACGAACAGTATAGACTCCACAGGCTTGACCAGAAAGAGCAAAAAGAGATGACTTACAAAAATAATACAGACAAAAATCAAACTACTTTTTTTTTCACATGAAGCACTTAGACAATCTGGAAATGAGATGTTAAACATCCCTGGCCTAAGCAGTATGGTCACTGCCATTCACAAGGCACAAAAAAATCTTTGTGCAGGCCATACTTTCTCAAATTATGGAATAGATAATGGTTACAGACACAACAAGAGAATTCATAAAGAAGGCACTTTACACTTATGCTGGAAAGCAGGGCCAGTCATTGCAGGGGAATCATGAATCTGAAAGGACACATAACCTACAGTAGATCAGGACATTGTGCATTGGTGCTAAGCTGGACTGTGCACAAGAGGAAAATAACCTTTCAGCTGACAGAACTGCCTTCTCCAATACTCAGCTCTTTATAGGTGAATCGCCTACAAAAAGAGAGCAGGAAAAAGTAGTGAGGCTGACATGCAATAAGTTTTGCCATACAAGAGTTTACTTCAAAATCTTGAGCACTGATCTCAATCACCTAATGTTTGTGAATACAGGACTCAAAAAGCACCTGCCATAAGAAACTTTGGAGCACAAGTTCCTGTCTCCTTCAATGCTACTGTATGGTTGTAGATGTAACTGCCTGAGTAAGAGAGATGTTTACAGAGAGTGGTCAAGCACACAGATGTTTCTAACCTTTCATGACTAGAAAATACACGGCAGACTGTATTGCCAGAAAGAGTACAACTTTGCAGCTCGTATAAAGCAATGTAAGCTGGCACTAGACTGTTGGATTTCAATACCACTTTAATCATTACACAGTGGATCCAGCAACACAGATATTTACCACAGGGTCTGACACCAGTATTTCAGCTGTCCTTGCAGTTTTCTGCACTCTAACTCAGATACAACCACATTACCACACCCTGACAACCCTCAAAACCTAGCAGCAATATTTGTGTAGGCTTCAAAATGTTCATACTTCCCAATTCACTCAAATTCAACCATTTCAAAAACTGTTCTCCAGTTTGTACACTCAATAACCTTGATATTATTTCTGGAGACTGGCAGAAGTTAGGAAAGGCTGACTTTTCATTTAGCATTTCCATTAGGTTGTGCCCATCTCTTATGATTAACTTTGGTGAGGCTGGCCAGACCATGCCAGCAATCACATGAATAATTATAGACACAAAGGGATTTTACAGTGTTGACTCTGTTAGCGAAATTAGCTGTTGGTGGGGAGGGCTGCAAGACATCTGTTATTCTTTCACTTCCTAAAAGCAATTTGTCAAAACCAGTCATGTTTATGGCTATAAAATGAAACACTGGAATAAATTCTTGATTGCAAACAGTCCAGGCATATTAAATTATTCTGTGTCTACTTAACATTATCTCTGGAGAAATGAAGAAATGGGAATAAAAAACTATTTCTATCAATACAAGCCACTTAATGCTTCTGGCAAAGAAAATACAAAGTAACTATTTTAATCATGTGCCTAAAAATGAATGGAGAAAGAACAGAATGGAGGAAAAAAAGTGGACAAAGAGAAAAGAAAGCAAGAGCAATATTACAAGAAAAAGCAATAGTAAATGATTTTAAAATCAAATTAACTCTGGAAAGCTTCCAAATGAAACTGCTTCACAGAAACACAAAAGAGTGTGAAAAAGAATGCAAATATTTCAGAAGTGACTGCAATAGCCCCACTGGATTTTATATTTCATATATCATGAAGCCATCTGAGTAAATGGCATTATTTCTCAGTTTTTCCATTGCTTATTTTCTTTGCTGCTCCTTTTTATGCCAATCTTAGAACAGTGACTTTGGACAACTATCAGAGTAGGACTTGAGTAGTATCAGTTAAAATTTTAACTTTAAATCATTACAGAATGTATCAGCAGGAGCTCCAATTCTAAGTGATTTTTCTTTTTTTTTTTTTCTGAATCCTGTACCTTTCAGGAGTTTTCCTCCTGAAGTGTGGGTGCAGAGGTCAGAGTGTGCTTTTTGGGTTGTCTTTACTCTGCTAACTGTAACAGAGAACTCACCAGTGCTTTCATATGTAGATAGATTTCAACCAGATTTTTTTTTTTTTGGTGGGAAATAATTACTGTTCTTTACATTACTTTCTTTCACTTTGATACAGTAATAAAAAGGTCACATCTGACTTTGAACAATTCTGTAGATGACCCTTGGAACACTTTTTGTCAGCCTCACTTAGCATTTCCTACCAAGGGCTGAACTACATGCTGTGTTTGATGGGTTTTTATTACTAGTGATATCAGACCAGCTTCCCTGCTGGATATCAAGTTCATGTATCTAACTTCCTTCCCTATGGCAGTTTTTCCCTTAACTAAGCATGAGCCTGTTTGTCCCTACAGTCTCCTTTTAGACATATAATGTTTTCTTGGTTTCACACAGAATGAAAAACTAGGCCTTGGAGGCATCCTAATTTATATGCTTATCTGAAAGTGTCCCTCCAGCAGAAATCACTTGGTAAAAGTGATACCATGGCATCATATAAACATACTCCCAATATAATTTTTCCATCCCAATATTCATTTACTCATCAAAACAATTTTTATCTCCTTTCTTCTTAATTCATATTCCAGTTTTAGTATGGCAAAGATAAATTCAACATGCATCTGATTTATTTTAGTGATGTGCTAAAGTCCTTTCAAGTAACTTTGATACCAACTGAAAAATTGTTTCCCAGTTGCACATGGGGTGATGTTTATACTTTGGTACCTCAAGGGTTTTTTCCTTTTTCCAGGTAATTATTTTCCTGAAGGCATAACAGGTTTTTTTTTTAACGACTTAATAAATGTTCACAGTTTTAAAGTTCAAAAATATTTAGATTAGGTATGAAGAATTAGCAAATACTTCTAAACATAAGACACCTGTGCAGGGCAGGAATTTTCATTGCCCCATGTCCCTTAAATCTCATGTTCATGCAGACAGAGAGAAAATGTGGAATCCTTCAATGTCATGCATTCTGTGTGTCTGTCGACCCTATCAGTACTGTCTTAGGGAATGTAGGGTGTGATTTCAGTATACAACGCTCTCATTCTCCCTTATATTCATCAATCTACTGAGCTCCTGAAGCTCTGTCCCCAAGCAGAGGGGTTCCTCTACCTGGACACCACTAGTACAACCTAATAATACCGTGTACAAACAGATATGATTAGATTAACTTTAATTCATGGACGTTCTTGTTTTGCTAGACATGAGTAATGAACTTTCTTCTAAGTTTGATCTTTTTAAGTTTCTGATAAAAGGTTCAAGTACTGAACACTTTCAGAAACTAATGTGGAGTTCAAAGTGTAAGTTAAATCTACCACATAAAATCTAAAGTATTTTAAACTGAGAAATTTACACACAACTGATTATCTCACAGCAAGAGTGGTACTTACTAAAAGTACTAGAAAATAACACAATGAATGAAAGGTTATGTGCTTTACAGTTGTATTTATTTACCTTATTCTTTTTTAAGGAGAAAACTGATCACAGAACAAAGCGCAGAAATTCAAAATAAAGAAAGTATATATCTAGAGCTTATTTCTTCGGGCTACAAAATACCTAAGGCACATATCTCTGCAGTTTCCCATTCTAATTAGAGATAAAATATGTGGAATGAAAATCCAGACTCAAACAACATTAACTAGCACAGAATACGAATTTCTATCAGACATTAAGTTTTCAGCAGGTACAAATCTAAATCTGTTCAACTTATAATATCTGAAGCCTTGAAACGTTTTTTTTTCTCAGCCTTTACTTCTACCATAGAGTGCCCTACACTTTTTGTATTTCAGCATACCCTTGCTGAAATAAGAGTTATAAGTTGAATCTCTTTAACTTTTCCATCAACTGTTAGTATAGAATTTTAAAAGAACTTTTCAGCATTTGCTGATTTTTTTACTTGTTTTGCAGAAGGGTTTAAATGCTAAACTACATATCTTAACTCTCATTAATTTAATTTGGTTCTAGAAATTTTTTCCTTCCATCTCACTCTTTTTCATACAAATTCAATGGATTATCTGGATCAAATGAGGAAATTAATAAATAAGAATAAAAAGTCTGCCAAAATCCCCTTCTGTGCTCCCACAAGCAGATATCATTTCCACAAGAAGTTTTTCCACAAAAGCACTCCTTTTTTTTTTTTTTCTTTTGCACAAAGTATGTGCAGACCACACCATTCCAATATACCTACTGGCTGCAGTAGTTCTCACTGGCAATGAAATATCATTCAAGCCCTGTTTGGAAAAATGCAGCCTAACCCTGAACTTCAAGGCAAAATAGTGTTGAGCCATGAAGTAATCCAGTGATTGCCAAAGCTCTCTCATTTGCTCATCTGTAGTGGGTTGGCCTTGGCTGGATGCCACCAAGCCAATCCATCACTCCCCAGGGGGACAGGGAAGAGAAAATAAGATGGAAAACAACTAGTAGATTGAGAGAAAAGAAAAAGAAAAAAGTTTGTGAGCAGTTGCTCCAGAGGAGAAACAATGTAAAATAACAAACAACCCTCCCTCCTTAGCTTTTATATCTGAGCTGACGTCATGTGGTTTGGAATATTCCCTTGGCTAATTTGGGCCAGCTGGCCTGGTTGTGTCCTTTCCCAAGATCTTTCCCACCCCCAGCCCCTTGATGGGAGGAATGTTCAGAGATAATGCTCTGCCAGCCCTGCTCAGCAGTAGCCAAAACACTGGTATGTTATTGATACCTTTCTAGCTACCAGTGCAAAGCACAGCACTGTGAGGGCTGCTGTGGGGAATGAGCTCTATCTCAGCCAGACCCAATACAGCTTCATAACTGGGAACGGTGTTTTGGGACCTTCCAGCAACCCAGCACCCACATTTTGTTTTCAGCATATTTAAAAATAATGACGCCTTAGCCCATGTGTGTCATGGGCAGAAAAATGTACTGCTAATTTCCTGAAAACTGGAAAGGGGTAATTTGAACAACTCCTACACATATAAGGTTTTTGTTTGTGTCACAGCTAAAAGGGGAAGATTCACCAAGGGTGTGGACTATGGAGTCTAGATGAGTGTTTTGTCTATTTATATCCTTGAGATAAGCCAATTCAGAGAGCAATACATACACTGTGTACACTTTTTTCCTATTGGATGGATAATACTATATGATAGATACAGACATTCGTTTGCCCTGCTTTATTTTTTTTATATTTAGTAAAATTATGAAAACTATTGCTCTAGAAATAACAACTACTTACAAAAATAAATAAATAATGGTCTTTGTGTCCAAATAATTACTTATTAGCATGAATTTGCTCCCAAAGCTAATGTAAATGAAAATTGAACATTCAGTGTTGATCAGAGAGACGCCATGATGTACATCTAACAAACCATTGACAAATACAGATAGGAAAGGGTCAGTACATTTTTATTGCTAGCTGTTATTTAGGCAGATGGCCAGTCACTGCAGCTGAAATTCCCCCCCCCCCCCCAAATTAAAAATTAATGGAGTACAAGAGATCCACTAAATAGTTTTATTGTTCAAAATATTTCCAGGGAAAATAAATGTATTGCTGTCTTTTGCCTCCCTCCTCCTACAAGCATCATTTCTGTCACAATCTGAAGTTGCTGCTTAGAAAATTAACAAGTGCAGCTCTCACCTATATGAAGCTCATGATTCTAAGAAAAACACAGAATGCAAAATTTTACCATCATTTTTACAGTGAAAAAAAAATCTCTGTACTTTGGTGGGGTTTTAGGTGGTTTGGGGTATTTTTTGTTCATTTGTAGGTTTTTGGTATTGTATGCATGCTTGTTTAAACTGGATTTTGACAGAGTATCTTTGGCCTAAAACTGGGAAGAAACTGTGAAAATAGGAAGAAACTTCCAGTTTTTTTAATGAAATTGTAGTTTTCTGGATCTATTATTCTCTGAGAAAAAAGTTACATTTTAAAAATTCTATACTTCTTTATGTAGTCTTCTAGCCAAAACCGTTACCTCAGAAAGTCTCCTCCCAGAACTATGTGAACATCATTGATGATGTAATCACAGATGCTTTTGACAAATAAAATTACAGTCATAACAAATAAGTCATTTTGGCTGGAAACCAGGAAGAAACAGGGGAAAACCAATGTTTATTGGAATGGGAATAACAAAAGTGGACAAGTAAAGAATGTTTCTAAGAAGATAGTTAAAAAGAATGAAAAGAAAAGAACAAATATCAAAAGTTCAAACAAGATCCCTGATCTCATAAGTTCCTTCAGAATTTAAGAAAAATCTGTATTTGAATATTAACATATTGGACCTGGCTCAAGCCATATTTTATCTAAGTTCTAGTAATAACTCTTAAGCACTTGGTCCTTATCAGTCAGCATTTTTTGCATATGATACACTGATATTATTCTGCTGGGTACAGGTGAAAGTCATTTAGCTCAAAAGCAAAAATCTTTTTCTCTGACAATACTACTTTTGGCTTGCTCTCCATCTGAGTTCCACTTAAACTGAGCAGAGCCATAATCTCTAATAAACAGCAGCAGTATGGTTTCAATATTCATGTTAGATGGCTCCATGATAGGTGTGCAGTGCATGGAACATTTCCGCTGCTGGATAGGCAACTTCAAGTGAACATGTGTTAAATTCCTTTAAGAGGAGATAGCTGTGTAACACCACTTTGTCTGAGTGGATGAAACAAAACACTGATATTCTGGAAATAACAGTGGGCCAATGTTTTTTCAAGATAAAACTATTCTGCACTTCTTCTTTACCTGGCTTAAAAGTAAACAAAAAATCAGAGGAAAAACTTTTTTTGAGATTGTTTTAAAGACATCTCTGCCTATTAATATGCTGAAGTGAATGAAACAACTGTTCTCAGGTTGAGCTGTTTGATGCTCAAGGGAAAGTCCCAACTATGTAATCAGAATAGCTTAATATTTTAGACTAAATATGATAACAGATGAAGAACACGGAGCAGCAGTTATTCAGTCTAGAAGGTATTCCTCTGCCCATAAAACCACAGCAGCAACATAAAATGTCCTTACTAGGTTGGTAGAGAAACAGTTAATACAAGACAGTGAGCTCAGTTTCAGCTTAGTGTGTTGACACAGCTGCAGACTGTGACAATAAAATCAAGCTAGGGGAGGATGGCCTTTTGCCATGATAACTTTGGGGTGGAAGCAGGCTTTCTGAGGTACCTCTGTTCACTGTTAGATGAGTAAAATCACTGGCAGATATTTTCAGCAAGCACTACTTCATACTGTACTGTACTTCTTTTAATTTGTCTTGTGTTCTTACCCAGAAGTGAGTGCATATGATAGACACTGTGTGTAGTAGGACATCCAAAGATTTGTTTGGGACTTTGCGTATGTTGATATGAAGTTCTGTAGGTGGCTGACAATCAAGAAGTGCTCAGTAGCTATTACTGGGATGGAAGTTTGCATTATGAAAGATGTAAGCTTTTGCAAGGACCAGAGCAGTAGCAAAGAGTGAAAGTAATATTTTCTTCTTTAAATAGGGGAGGCATTACACAGGTTATAGAATAATTTCTCACAGGTAGGTGAGTAGTCCAAGAGATACCATATCAATGTACTGTTGAGAACCAGAAACCACTTAGATACCATCTTTTTTAATTGCTGAGATATATGGCTTTTTGGTCCATATTTGAAAAGTGTAAAGAAATTTAGAGCTTTGAGCACAGTTTAAGAACGAATGAAGTATATTTATAAAAATTGTACCAATGGGGATTTGTTTTTCATTTTCTTTGCCACAAACTGAAAAAGAATGAACAAGTTGCATTTGCTTCTGTCTAGTGTCAAGGCAAATTGCAAGTACAAAATTTGCTATATTTTCCAAATAATAACTCCAAGTTTGTGTAGTTTGTAACTAGCCCTATTTACCCATCATTTTCACCAGGTCTGAAATTGCAATGTTGAGGCTCAGATTAACAATTGACTGTGGGCATATGAGTTCTATGATACTATGTTGATTTCAAGGATTGTGGATAGAATCTCTGCTTCTCAACTGATTCATTTTTTTCCAAACACTACTCTGAAAGCCACATTATTTTCAGCAGGATAGAAGGCTGAGTGGTACAATTTATACCTCCTAACTGCTGGTAAATAGAACCTGGAGGCAGTCACTTGTGAAATCTCTTCATATTAAAAAAGTCCTAGTCTAAACCCCATTTCAAGTCATCCTTCAGTGGGATATATTGAAGACAGTAGACTCCACAATGTTGATATAGTCATTATTATTATTATTATTATTATTATTATTATTATTATTATTATTATTATTATTAGGGCTATAGTATTTGCTTGGTAGGGAAGAAACTGGAAATGGAGAACTTCAGTCTGTGTTACAATCATTCATCCACTTGCAGTGCTACCTTCTACAGCAAAATAGCTCCCACATACCACCAAATAATTCTGCTCCTCTCTAATTTCAGCTTTCCAAATAATGAAGTGTAGGCATCTCTCAAGATGGAAACTAATTTATTCAGAGTTAAAATGCAGCATTAAGATGGATACTTTTTTTTTTTTTCCCTTATTAATCTGAAGCTTTGAGTATGCACGTGGAAATTTGCACACATGCAAACAGTAAAGTAGTTAGGTACACACCCTATAAGATACACAAGTTCCTACCCAGTCAGTGGAATATGAAAAATAACTAAATTATCTGTATTTTATTTAATATTCCAGTTGAGCATGTGCAGAAAACTGGGATTTTACCTATTTATTTATCCTTTCTCATTACACATTTTTTACATTCACATTCTTAACAAAACAAACCAACAAAAATGCATTTTATAAAATACATCTTTACAAGATACTGAAGTGCAGCTCTATGTAATGCAGGTTTTATAAACCTCTAGTTAATGAGGAAGAATATGCTTTAAAAAGGCAGAGAAAAATCCTTCAAGTTTTCTTCAAATAAAATGACAAGCGATCTTTTGAGAGAAATATCTCATCACCTCCAAATTTTTTTAAATAGAGAAGCAGAAACATAGTTAACTTTTCCCATTATCATGCACACTTACATTAATTGTAGTATATGGTAGAGATAATTCATGCTATTAATGTATAAAATATTGTAAAATCCAAGCCATGTCTTTTGACCATCCTGGCCGGGAGCAGTGTCTTATTCACATACATGGACGCACGTTAAGATAAACATCGGGGTTTTAATGTAAGAATAGAAGTTTCCAGGCCCAATAATCGCTGGCTTCCCCTGGTCGCTGGGCCCACCTAAGAGTGATTATCACTTTGCTGATTACATCTGCCAAGATAACCGAAGGCGCCACTCTGATGCATGTGAATATATGGCTTCCCCAGAGTCGAACACCTGGACTGAACCATTGTCCACCTCTGCACATGTAAAGCCACAGCAATGCAGGTGAAGAGACACAAAGAACATTTCGTCATCTCTGCCTCGGGCAGAATAAACTGTATAAAAACATTCGTGAACTGGGGGAGACTCTGACATTCAGAGGTCAGATCCGTGTGTTCACCCAGCGCTGATCCCAGGCTCGACACTGAACTCTGGCTCTGGTGGTTTCGACGACCGAACTTCAGTCTTGCAGACAAATTAATAAATCTTTGCTAAATTTTCTTATAAGTTTGGCTCTCGTTTTGATCATTTATAACATTAATTCTTTGGAAACCATGGACAAAAATTACAATATTGAAGTCATCATTTCATGAAGAAACTTTCTAAAGCCCTTTCCACAAAGCTTCTCTGATTAGTGTAGATGTGTGAAACATACTGCTGCTCAAATCGGAGCAGGATACATAAGGATAACACTTAGGACTGAGGCTGGATCTATATTGCTCTCTTAAAGGTCTCTATTAGGAGTGATTTTTCTTTTTTGATTTGATTTGCTCCTGAAAGATCCTTGAAGCTTTAACTAGAGAAGCTAACCCTTGTGAAAAGATCCTCCAGGATTATTCAGCCTTACACATTTCTGAGGCCTTTTGGTTATGACTGATATTCAAGGATATCCCTCCAGAAAAGAGAGAACAGACTTCCAGTAGGTTGCTAAGGTGGAAAACATATCACATTAGGTTCCACTATGTTTGTTTAAAAGTTCCAATCCTGCAATATACTGACCTTCCTTTCCTGAAATGATAGAAACATAACAGGGTTGCAAAAAAGATGCCCTCTGCATCACAACAGACTGATACATTACCTCTCCTGGGGTTTAGTTCCCAGCTGTTCCAGCCCACGTCTTTCATCATCTCTCAAATTTATCCCTATCTTTTCATAGTCCTAAGAAACAATGCTAGCAGCAAAGCAAAAGGTATTTGACCTTTGCAATGGATAAAGATATAAAATGTCTTCAGCTTATCTAGCCTTGCTTTTATTATTTATTTATTTATTTATTTATTTATTTATTTCAGAAAGTTGTCTCCTTTAAAACTGTGTCCCTAATGCCCAGAAATGTGTTCAGCAATCCTTGCCAGGGTAACCTTGGACAACACAGACCAATTGCAATGTAATTTTTTTGGCCATTGGTGTCCACCTGAGCATCCTTGAAACTACTTCAATAGCTGTGAACACAGAGACTGTCAACGCTCTGGATGTCTTTTCCTTCTCTGATTTATGCTGACTTTTCTGACAATATTATTTTGAACAGGGAGACGAAAACAGTGTTTGTAATTATAGACAAAATTCCAAAGGCCTGTGTTTTGAACTCTATTAGGAATAAAATTATCACTGTGAATTACAGATTTTGCTTTCTTTGTCTGTCAATTTCCTGCTCTCCTTCATCCCCATCACATGCAGCAGAGGTAAGCACAGTAGATAATCCTCTCTGTTGAACAGAGTGACAATCCCAGCCTCAGGCTGCTGGGCTTTCCAGTAGAACTATCACCTTTCCTTTCATGCCATGTATTTTCATCTCTTGATGAAAAACAGCATAGAAAAAGGTAATAGGCCGTTGATTTGGAAAATAGCACCAATACAGTAGTGAGTATGTAACGTTTCCACCATCCCCACTCCACTCGTGGCTCAAGTATAAACATAACCTTTCCATCACCACACCCCTGTCTTGAGTATTAGTAGTTCTGTTTTGTTTAATTCATGTGATGGTGCTGGGCTCCTGGTAGAGAGCCATCCACAGCTACTTACACAGTCTGTCACTTCATCTGTAAATCTGGAATCATCCATTGGTTTAGTTTACTCCTCAGGCCTGGGAAGGCTGCATTTTGACAACTGAGAGTATTCCTGCTGGTTGTACTAAGCGGTTTGACTGCTGTTGTTTCATTGAGTCCTATTGTATGGTTTTACCACCAATGTGCTTACCCCCAGCAAAACTTCATTTTGTATAGAAGCTTTAAATATTTTTTTTTTTAGAAAATAACTTTATTATGTGGTTTGGAATATGTTTTCATACAAGGAATATATAATTTCAAAGCATACTTGGATATCTTACTATGAGATAAAAAAAGTCAATGAGAAATCTTTAAAGAAAGCCATCCTACACAGTGATAAAACTTTCTTGGATTCTTTCACAGCATCATGCCTCCCTCTCTGCCTGTCTTCCCAAAGGAGGTGCTTTGTGGTTTAACACTCCCTTACTACACCTATCTGTAGAATCCTGCTTCACTCTCCTCCAGCAATACAGCAACACTTGGAAATCAAAAAGTAATATGCTTGCAATAAAGGGTGGAGTAAGTGTTTTTTTCCCTTTTCATAGGAAATGAGACTTTTGTTCTGAAAAGCCTATATGCAGACTGAAAAAATATTCAGACCCTGCCCAGCAGATATTGGATGGTGAAGAATCTGACTCCAAATGCCCAATGAAGTCATATGATGTGAGAAAATCAGAATCATAGGAAAGTAATATTTTTCAATATAGTTTGAAATACATACTATTATTTTTTATGTACTAATGAACTCTGAGCTATTTTATAATTCTAATATACAATATATATTTTTACTTGTTCCATAATATATAACAATATAAAGTATTAATTACTACTTTTTTACATTACAGATTTACTATGTTTCCGTATATACACATGTTGAATGTGCCTCTGCTTTAAGTCTTCTAAGTCTTCTGTTCATGGGTAATAGCCCCTGTTCATACTGAAACTCTACCATTTTTCTATTATTTTTTTGTGTTCAAACAGTTCTTCCTGAGTAATTTACCTCTGTTGATATTCACTTCCATTGTACAAGCTCCATAAATAGGTTTAGACAGTAGATTAAAAATAATACAAATCAAACAATAATGCCTGTTGCTGATAAATTCAAGTACTATAGATAGAAGTTTTGCTGCAGCAAAACTTTTTTTTTTTAAGATATAGTTCTGTTTCTGCTACACTTTCCCAAGAATTTATGACTTTTTCTTCATCTATGTTTTATTAAGGCTGGCATTACTTTTCTGACCTAACAAACCCACTGCCTTTTTTCAAACTCTAATTTAATTCTTGAAGTTGGACTGCTTTGATCATTAATTCAACTCTGATGTAGTATCCATCTAGGCTTCCAGCTAGTCTTAAATGTCTTCTTAGCTCATCTTTTCTATGTATCTTATATTCTTATTGAAGTCTTGCAGGTGGTCTTGACATGCTTACAAAAAATCTCAGCAGTAGTGAGAGCTATATAGTGGAACAGATTTATATATTCCAAATGTAGAGGAGAATAATATGTCAAGCAGGCAAAGACTGACCCTGTGTATTATACCTTACAGAGTCTGGACTATAAACTTCTTCAGCTTTAAGAGGTTTTCCTTATAAGAATAATTATATAATTCTTGCAGTGCTTAGTCTTTTGTAGGTATGGCTTAAAACAAATAATAAATTATAAGCAAAGATATATATAACATATACTGACCCTACATTGAAATAGAAGCAGAGAGTGAAAATGAAGAGAGTACATTCATATTTTATCTACAGGACATGATTTAAAATTAGATACACTTGCATTGGGAGTGGAAGACATACAAATCTGAAAATCAAGTTTGGAAATGTAGAGGGTTAAAGGAGATTAATGTAAATGGCAGAGAAGGTAGATGGTGTTAGACTGAAAAAAACATCAAGACAAAATATACCTCTGAGGCTTTGGACGAATACTCATCACTAAAGATTCCCTCATCTGTTATTCTGGTATCAGGCATTCACAGACTGTTTCAGATAAAGGACTGTTTTAGTGTGTCTGTTGTAAAATGGTTGTGGCTTTAAAACCAGAGTGAAATCAGTGTTCTTTATAGCCTTGTTATTAGGTTTCAAAGTTTCTGCAAGAATGAAAACTGCTCTTGAAAAGGAATTAAATTTAATAATCAGACTATTAACCAAGGATATTTGCTGCACATTACACAGAGACAAATTAAAAAGATTACTAAAGCTTCCAGAAAACATCTGTTAAACAATGCCAAATTGATGATAAAGAAAATTGAGTTGCCTTTGCAGTTAAGTTTAATTCATCTGTACCTAGCATAAAAGAGCTATCAAAGGCACTATTCATTTGTTGTTACTTCAGAAATGTTATATCTGTGAATCCTTAAAACTTGAGACCTAACTTACTGCCAAGTTTTCCTTTATCTGAATTGATGGAAACAAGGATAGATGAGTTAAGCTCCTCCATTGAGAGGATAAAGCTATACCTTTATTGTTTGACACTATAGAAGGATATGGAGCCAGGTTTCATTTTTATTGACTTCAAGTAAAGAACAAACAGAGAAAACAAGTTGTGGGGGAAAAAATCCAACCAAACAAACAGAACACTGCAGCCCCAAAGAAATCAAATCACAGATGGTTTGTTTTACCTAGCCTTTTAAAATATTGGTGATAAAAAATGTAAGATTTGACACTGATGAGCTATTATCTGGTTTTCAACCTTCAGTTTTTATGTTTCTTTTATAAGAGGTGTTTTGATTTCTGGAAGTAATTGCTATTTCCAAGTCAGTAAATAGTACAAACCAATGAGAAGACATTGACAGAGTGAAAGTTAGTACTGAGATTTATGTTCCTGCTATATGCATTTCATAAGGTTTGACTTTGGACTGCTTCTAATTCAGATTTGTGGGTTGAGTTCCCATTAGTAATTAAATGCAGGATTTTTATTTAGTTTTGTCCCAAAGAAGTAGAATTGGTAAATTTGAAAAACAGTCTGCAATGTGTAACTAAATGAAGTGACAAGGAATGAACAGGAAAATGTCCTCAGACAATTACCCAAACAAAAACAGTGATAGAAAAAGGAGTCCAATATGACTACTTCATGAAAAATTAGATGCTATTAGCTCATGCTGGTTCACACATTTCCCTACAAATAGAAACATTAATTTCACAGGTACTGGGATGGAAAAATGAACCTCAATCTCCCCTCACTCCCCCTCCCTCCCCTTACTTTTTAGTTCTACACTTCTAGCTCAATTTGAAGACTTTCTGATTACCTTTTGGCTCTTTTTCTTCATTGAATTATTGTAGAATTTCTTTAAAGTGAACAACTTATTCCTGGTTTATGTATCCACTTAACCTATTCATTTGAGTAACAGAGAACAACTGCCAAAAATTCTGGCAATTTTACATGTTAGAATTGCATTTGGTTTAAGTTGTCCTTTGAAGAAAGTAGGTCTTAGTAATAAACTCCTGCTTTTACTTACCAGTAGCAAGAATTAATAAATTTTAATTAACTTCTGAAGACATACCTTAGATCTTTATTAGACATCACTGCCTCTTTTTTGATCTTGAAATAGTATTTTTTATTAGCCTTTCCCATTTTTCCTTCTCAAACTTATTATTGATAAATGGAATATTAACAAAAATGAAAATCTATAAGCAGAAAAAAATAAGAAAGAGTTAAAAGAATGAAGTAATGACACTGTAGGATGCAGCACTATATGACAGTTCAGGCTGGAAGGGGCTTCAGAAGGTCTGTCACAGCTGGGTGAGATGTAAGGTACTGCAAGGCTGCTCAGGGCTTTGGCCAGTGGTCTTGAAAACCTCTGAGAATAAAGATGACACAGCCTCACTTAGCAACCTCTTTCACTGCTCAATGCCTTCATGGTGGAACAAAAAATTTCTGTTAGGCTCACTTTGGACCTCTCTTGTTTTAACTGGCTCTGTATTGATGATCCCCTTGTAAGCATTGGGAGGCTGCCATTAGCTGCTTCTGTATTGATGGTCCCTTTGTAAGCATTGGGAGGCTGCTATATAGCTGCTTCTCTGAGCTGAACAGGCAAACTTCCTCAGACTTTTCTCACAGAACAAGAGCTCCAGCTCCCTGACCATCTTAGTAGGCCCCTACTGAGCAAATACCAGTTTATTAATGCCTTTCTTATATTGGAGGAGCCCCAAATCTGGATGCAATATTTTAGATTAGTCTAAAAAAGTGCAAAGTAGAGGAGAACAATGATCGCCATGACTGTAAGCACATTCTCTCTTCTCGGAGCTTAGTTTTCTGAGTCCCACTGCTGGCAGCCACTGTGGAGAAAGGTGGAAGTGAGCACCTGTTCCTCCCTCCCTGGGAGGTTCCTTCTCAGCTACAGGTCTCACAACTCAGCACCATTGCAATTGTGGAGCAGCCAGATCTGTTCCTAGCCATGCTGCCTTGATTGCACCTCAGCCATTGATTTGTTCCTGTACTGACTTTGGACCTGCCTCACTACAGTGGATTTGCTATGTGGTCACAGATCTTAGGCTGACTATCTAAACACCACCTTCCTGCCTATCCTGATCCTGGCTTACTGACTGAACCTCCTGACTCCTTGTCAGTCAGGTCAGTGCCCTTCCCTCCTCCTCTGCAACCCTCAGGCCTGTCCTTCCTTCACAGAGCAGTCCATCATCACTGCAACTCCTTGATAATCACTTCTGTTGAGCAACTGGCTCAGCTTCTGCCATGCCAGAGCACACTGGCACACTGGGCTCAGCTCACTGCCTGACAAGATGCTTAGTGAATCCCCACCTTCCACTGCTGCAAAGGGATCTTCCTCTCCCGTTGCAGGACGTTTCATTCTTCCCTTTTTAAAAAGTATTGGCTTATTTTAAAAACAGCACAAACTATTTGCATTATTTCTTAAGAAAATAAGCATGTATAAACCAAAACTTAAAGACTAATATTTTGCAAACAAGCAATTATAAAAAAAAAAAGTGTTCATTAAAATGAAAAGCCTAAGACGAGAATTATATTCATATATTACACAAAAGAGGCCCACTTTAATGGCATTCATTTTTGTGATACAAATTGCCTTATGGAAAGTAAACAGATCAAAATGGAAACAGCAGCTGTGGCT